>NC_056733.1:888952137-888955089 GCF_019279795.1 Protopterus annectens | reverse complement strand
ATTTTACAATATCCATTTTGGACTAGGAACAAAGGATAAGTCTTTCGATAAAAAGTCTACCATGTCTTGTTGAATCTCAAGAGAAGTATAGTTGTAAATGGTAAAGTCACCACCACTGCTTTTGTGCAGGTGTGGTTCTATACCAAAATTAAAGTTATAAACTATCTCCTGCGTAGTCTCCTCTTGTTCCGCCTGTTGTTCTGCTGTGGGAGTCGATATCGGTTGTTGGTCGTCGCCCTGGAATTGCCCACTTGACAAAAATCCTGTTGGTTTTCATGGATTTGGGGTGCCCTGTCTTGAATGCTATGTTCTACACAATTCTGGCATTCCCGTGGGTGGGCATGTTGTTCAACAGAACCTTCTTGAAAGTTATTGTTATTATTATTGTTGTTGGTATTAAGCCTAGGGCTCCTCCTTAAAAACTGCCTTTGCTGGTTAGGAATATCAGTACTACTGTTGGAATGAGGCTATAAACGAGGAAGATGGTAGAGATACTTTTAACATGCTGAATAGCTATGTGGTAAATTTATCTAATTATGAACTTAGTAATGAAGAACTTTCAGTATTGAATTTAGGTTTAAAATATGTTCCAACTGTTGTATCCAGACTGCATGAACTGCAAATGGATATGTATAGGTTTAGTCGTAAACTTTATTTGAAATATTTTTTTAGTTTAAATACAGATAATCAATGTGTAGACTCAGATTCTGTGACGTCGAGTTCAAATGACAGTTTTTACAGCTGCATGTCTGATGAGCCAATTAATGCTTATGTTCAACTTAACACTGATAAGGTTTCCTCAATAAGTAACTTTTGTCCGAGGGTTACTAACTATGATGTGTCTAACTTTATCAAAATGGTTAATCATTCTTTGGAAGTAGGGTATCAAGAATTCATGTCTATTAAGAGCAATATTGAATATAATATGACAATAAAAGAATGGAAGACTTTAGTGAATTTAAGCAAGAAAAATAATATTGTTTTCAAACCTGCCGATAAGGGTAACAAGTTAGTAGTTTTAAATATTATGGATTATTTTGATATGTGCATGCAACATCTTAATGACAAAAATGTTTATGAAGTATGTAGTGTAGATAAATACTATTCAGCAATATCTGAATATAAGGAGCTGATACAAAAAGGCCATAGATTAGGCTATTTTAATCTGAATGATGTTAATAATAAATTTCAGACAGAAGGTTGTGGTAGGGCATATTTTTATTGCCTACCTAAAATTCATAAAAATCTTAACAAACCTTCTGGTCGTCCTATAGTATCAGGTTACAATTATTTTTTAAGAAACATTGGCATTTTTCTTCATGATTATTTAAAAGTTTATGTTAACAAGTTACCTTCTTTTTTAACAGATGTATTTGATTTTTTAAGTAAAATTCAGGATATAAAGTGGAATAAAAATATGTACTGGTTGACAGTTGATGTCAAAAGTCTTTATACGAACATAAGCCATAATTTTGGTTTAGAGGCTTTGAGATGGTTTTTGGGTCAGTCTCCCGCTTCAGAGTATGTTATAGAATTATTACATTTTGCTTTAACCAACAATTTTTTTGAATTTAATCATTCTATATATCATCAAAAAACAGGCACAGCGATGGGGGCATCTTTTGCCCCCATGTATGCCAACTTGGCTATGGGTTTGTTTGAGATTGAATATATTTATAAACATAAGCTTTTTCAACAACATGTTATTAAATACTATAGATATGTAGATGATTTAATCTTTTTAGTGGAAGGTGGACGATCCATGGCTACAGAATTTATTTCTGACCTGAAGTGTAACAGATTTTCATTGGACTTCGATGGTTTAAATATGGGCCTACGAATTCCTTTTTTAGATGTGATTCTTGATATTTCTAGTGGTTATAAATTAATAACTTCTGTGAACAGAAAATTTGAAGGCTCTACATTATATGTACATGGTACAAGTGGACATGTTCCACATACTATAAATTCCCTACCTTATGGAGAAATGTTAAGGTGCTTTAGATTATGTAATGATGAAACAATTTTTAGGAATGAATTGGATTTTGTGTACAATTCATTTTTGAAGAGAGGGTATAATATATCCAGTTTGGACGAAAGCCTTAGTAAACTATGGGATTATATTAATAAACATAATAAGGAAAATATATTACAGAAAAAAAGACCGGAATTCTACACTAGTCGAAATAAACAAGCTGTCAGAGAAGCTATGTATTTTGTTACTACTTATGGCTGTTATACTTCTGAATTAGTCAAAATTGTATCTTTGTTTTGGAAATATTTCAGTACCTTGAATGATGTTAAATCATGGTTAAATGTAAATCTGAAATTTTCATATAAAAGGGGTAGGAATATCAAAGATTTTTTGGTACGAAGTAGATTTAGTATGCCTACAGATACTATGATAGAACAAGTTAGACACACAGGAACTTATCAGTGTGGTAAATGCAAGGCATGCAGCTTTGTTACTTTTAATTTTGATCATATAAATGACATCCCTTTTAGAGTTAATAAGTGCTTCAGTTGTAAGACAGAGGGAGTTATTTATGCATTAAAATGTCCCTGTCATAAATTTTATATAGGTCAAACTAAAAGATCTTTCAAGGTGAGATTGTTAGAACACATTAGGGACATAATCAATGTTAAGAATGAAAGTCCTGTTGCACGACACTTTTTTGAAATGCATAACAGTGATGAAAAATTGTTAAAAGCATCAATTTTGGAACAAGTATTTAGTAATGATGTTGATTTATTAAGGATTAAACAGCTGTTACTGTATAAAGAAACTGTTTACATTTTAAAGTTCAAAACTTTGCATCCAAATGGACTTAATGAAGATTTTAACTGGAAAATTTTGGTTAGATAATTAATACTTTTTAACAAGATGATTGTTTGATTGATCTAATTAATGTGTTTAACTTGTATATAAGATGAGCCTGTTTCATTTTTTAC
>NC_056733.1:888937137-888939637 GCF_019279795.1 Protopterus annectens | reverse complement strand
TGGGGGGGCAATATTTAATTAATTTTTAATTTGGTGGGGGGTTTTTTTTTTAAAATTATTTAAATTAATTTTGTTTGTGATTGTTTTATAATTATTAATTATTGTGTTTTTGTTGTTGTTTTTTCCTTGTTAATATATATATATTTAAAATTATAATTTTTAAAATTTTAAAAAATTTTGGGGTGATATAAGTAATGTTGTTTGTGTTTTTGTGTGTGTGGGTTTGTTTTTTTTTTAATAAATTAATTAAAAAAAATTTTTTTAAAAAGTTGGGGTTTTTTTTGGGGGTTTGGTTTTGGGTTTTAAAATTTATAAATTTTTGTGTTTGGGTTTTTTGGGGGTTTTTGGGGTTATATAATTATGAAAAAAAGCAGTAAAAAAAAAAGGCTCCAGAAAAACCAAATTTAAAAAAGCAACCCCTTTGGTTTTTTAAGCCCTTTTTCCCTTTTTTTGTTAAAACTTATAAATGGAAAATGTTCAAAAATAAAAAAATAAATTTCATGTATTAATCTAATTGAAACTAGGATAAATGCAATGTCTAACATCAAAAAACCCCAAAAAAAATGAGAAAACTGTGAACTTGAAAGTCTTGAAGTCATTACACAGAGAACTGTGTTTGCTAAGTGCATTTACAAAATCATTATTCCTAATGGCTCCACAATGTTCTTTAATCCTCTCACTTAACTTACGGACAGTCTTGCCGACATAAAAATGTGAGCAAGTGGTGCAAATTGCACAATAAACCACAATGTCAGAATTACAATCATATTTCTTCCTAAATGTAACTGTGATTTTACAATGTGGAAATGTGTATGAATCACAAATAAGAATATATTTACAACAAACACATTTACCACAAATGTGCATTCCGTTATGAAAATTACCCTCCTCAATAGGTGTTAACAAAAACTGGTTGTCATTAGTTTCAAAAAAGGATTTTAAAATTTGAGTTCTTTTATATGAAAATGTGGGTTCAGAACCAATTTTTGTACCAATGTTTGGATCACATCTTAAAATTTTCCAATTATTAAGTAAAACTAATCTGAGATTGTCCAAATCCCTACACATGGGGAAAGAAAAGCAAAGAGTACGGTTTGACAATTCTAAGTTTTGTGTACATTTTGAGTCGGAGAAAAACCATAAGTAACAATTGGCTGGAATTTAATGGGTCTGTACTCTGTGATTTGTTTTCTAATAGAATTTATTAAATCTATCGGGTAGTTTTTCTGTATGAATAACATAGATAAAAAAATCACATTTCTTGTTGAACAATGAGTCATCACTAGTCAGTCTAGATATTCTCATGAACTGACTTCTAACCACATTCTTTTTCATGAAAACTGGGTGTGCACTATGAAAGTCTAAATAGTTGTTTCTGAATGTACTTTTTCTGTGAATAGATGACATAAAGCAATTGTTAATTCTGTCAATTGAAATGTTAATGTCCAGAAAGGCAACAGAATCACCATAGTCGTCAATTACAAATTTAAGGAAGCCTATGCTATCAGATAAACTGTCTACTAACACTTTAAGATGTTCAATACCGCCTTCCCATAAGAAGAAAATATCGTCTGTGAATCTCATATAACATTTCATGAGGAAAAAGCCAGGTAAATGAACCAATGTGTCTGTTTCCCACTCTGTAAGAACTAGATTTGCAAATGCAGGGGTCATTTTTGTCCCCATGGCCACTCCTCTGACTTGGTGGTAAATCTCCTTATTAATATGAAAAAAATTGTTTTCCAACACTAAAGAGATCAAAGTGGTCAGTGTATCAATCCTATCTTTGGGAAACTTAGCATATTTGCATAAATAGTGTCTAACATACTCAACACCCTCAACATGAGGAATGCTAGTGCCCCTTCAGGAGCAGACAAAGTCTCTGATGGCAAATCCATCGGTATCGAATACACCGATGTAGCAGGTTGTGGTGACATGAGTACATTGGTTGAAGCATCATTGTGCTCTTCAGCAGATGTTTGAAGCTCAATACGTTGTGTCTCTTCTGACCCTCCGTGTAAACGACATAATTCATGTTCGTTTCTTCTCTCCAGTCCAGTTGTGACGACTTCCTGCTCATTTCCACTAGATTGATGACGTATCGTCCTAGTAGCATTCGGACGATTTCTTGTTGCTGCTGCCACACCCCCTGCAGTGGAATTAACAGTTCTGGGCCACATAAACACATTTTGTTTAGTGAAATCATCCATATCCCTGGTTAATTTCTTTTTCTTTTGCTCCAAAAGTTTAGACTCATAGCGGAGCATTTTATCAATCATCTCTTGCAAGTAAACTTCAGTAGCACTGTCTCCGCAGAGCTTAAAAAGTTCATTCTGTTGTTGAATGATCTCATTTCTGAGATCAAACTCTATAGGTTGAAAATGATCTAGTAATAGTTGCATATAAGCTTTGCTTGTGCTTAAGTTAATTTGTTGCCATTTTATAAGCAAGTCCGGGTAAGCATTACTGTAAGACGGCATGTTCAAAACCCTTAACCCTC
>NC_056733.1:888857137-888932137 GCF_019279795.1 Protopterus annectens | reverse complement strand
CACTGCTCTCTCAAAGGCAAAAGATACAGCCTCCATGGGACCCGATAACATCTCAGGCTGCATCCTATGTGATCTTGCAGCACTATTACACACACTATTCAACCAAGGCCTGAGAACTGGCTTCATCGCAGCTGAGCAGAGGACAACCACATGTCATCCCTTTACACAAAGGTGGAGCATCCATTGATCCAGGAAATTATAGACCCATCAGCCTAACTAGCCTGATCTGCAAGGCCATGGAACAGATTATCATGGACCTCATTAACAAGGACATTGGCTACCTCCAAACACTTGATCCCACACAGTTTGGCTTCATCAAAGGGAGGTCATGTCTGCTAAATTTGGTCGACTTCTTTGAGACAGTCAGTCACCAAAACCATGGACGAAGGGAAGACTGTGCACACTACCTACCTGACCTGGCCAAAGCCTTTGACACTATTCCCCACTTGGACACAATAGATAAACTCTCTCAAGTAGGCATCAATCCATATGTTACCAGATGGGTAGCAAACTGGATCACTGATATAACCCACGTAGGTCAAAATAGGGGAAGCCACCTCAAGCAGTAGACCCATAGCAAGCTGTGTACCCCAGGGTTTGGTCTTGGGGCCTCTGTTATTTAGGATATACTTTTCTGAGGTGCAGGCCAAAACCAGTGGACTATGACTGACCAGGTTTGCAGATGACTGCAAGCTGGGTGCTGTCATCAATTCCCCTAGTTATGTGCACATCCTCCAGGAGGATCTCACTTAGACAAATGACTGGTGCCAGAAACATGGCCTCAAGCTGAATACCAAAAAATGCACCATCATCCCCTTTGGGGAGAGTGACGTCCCCACAAAGGATCACATTAATAACAATGTCCTAAACACTCAATCAGTCATGAGGGATTTGGGCACCCAGGTTGATAGTAACCTGATTTTTGACTACCATTGCTTCCATGGTATGGAAGGCCTTCTACATGGCCCATCTCATAAGTAAGGGGATCTCATCCAGGAACAAGGAGGTCATAACATCCCTGTATTCTTAACTTATAAGGCCCATTATTGAGTACAACACATCATTTGGTATGTACCTCGCAAAGCACATGCATCAGATGGGAGACCACAGAGGTTCCTCACCAGGAGAATCCAGGGCCTCAAAGATCTACCATACACAGATAGGCTAAAAGCCCTGTACCTCTACTCAGTTTCATACAGAATCCTCAGAGGTGACCTCTGTCTGGCATACAAGGCGATCATGGAACCTACCACAAGTCAAGCTCCACTCAAGTAACCCACACGAGTGGTCTCAACCTCGTCTGTGACATCAACAGGACTTATTGGCGGGACAGATTTGTGTCTCAGAGACTCCCTCATTTATGGAATAGACTCCCTCTCTACATCAAGAAGAGTACCTCTTTACCCCTTTTTAAGTGCAACCTAGATAACTGGATGGGAAACAGAAAATATACCCCTGGGATTCCATCCATGTCCCTACTGGACAGAGGCATTGAGTGCTTATTTGTCTAAAGATGGGCTAAACTCTTGGCAAGGCTTATAAGGGCCTCAGGGCCAATAGCCTAGTAACCTCCTATGATCCTGTGAAAGGTATGAAAAAGAAACATGGACATGGGAAAAAGAGAGATCTGATATGTTGTAATATCTATGCAAAGGAGAAAGCCAAACTAATAAATACAAAAAAAGCCACTCCAAAGATATTTGAAGAGAAATACAGACAAAGGCACCCAGATATGGAAAATCTCACAATACAAAAAATAAGATCTCAAAGGGGTGGGGGTGCAGAACAGAAGATTAGTAAAGCAGAAATTAAACAAATAAAAGCTAAAGTTATGGAATACCTGCAAAGTGAAGGATTTAGTGTAGGACATCTAACACAGTTCATGCCACAGCATGGTGGAACAATGAGTCCCCAAAATAAGGGGAAACAGGTAGAATGGGAGACATCTGAAAAAGAAATATGGACATAGGAAAGAAAAAAACTATTTAATATGGTGGAATATCTGTGCAAAGGAGAAAGCAAAACAAATCAACACAAAAAGAGCAGCACCAAAGATATTTCAAGAGAAAAACAGGCAAAGCCATCCAGATATGAAAAATGTTACAATACAAAAAATAAGAAAACAAAAGAAGAAAGTAGAAAAGAGGATAAGTAATGGAGAAGTTAAGGAAATAGAAACCGAAGTTATGGATTATCTGCAAAGTGATGGGTTTAGTGTAGAAAATCCATTTCTTGTAATGTCACAGCATGATAGAACAGTGAGTCCCTAAATTAAGGAAAAAAGAGCTGGAATGGGAAACATCTGATCAGTTGCCACATGAAGTAGGAAACCAGTACAAAAATCCAATTGGAGTTATACAGCAAGGAAAGGAAGAGGAAAGAGTGGAAACTCTGACGCAGTCAATGTTGTGGAGTGACAGGCCAGCAAATTCCCATATGAAGCAGCAATGGATAATGCAGGATGCAGCTGAAGAGAATATGTCACAAGAAGATGTTCTGGAACTTTCTCTAGAATGCCTGCAGTAAATGGAGAACAAAGAATGTACTATATACTGGAATTCATGGCGACAGAGTTTATAGTCATTTTGAAGAAAACTCAGTCATGTGACCCTTTGTCACTGTTACTCTTTTGTCTTGCACTTAACCCATTAAGCTGTCTACTTAACAGGTTAGGTCATGGTTACAATATGTCTCCCAGAAAACAACAAAGTGTAAAGACTTCTTGCCTTCTTTTTGTGGATGATTTAAAACTGTATAGCTCATCATATGAGGAACTGAAAGCAAAGCTGCAAGTGGTCAGAACTTTCTCAGATGACATAAGATGTCATTTGGTTTTGATAAATGTGCAAAGGCAACCTTTAAAGCAGGAAAGCTGCAGCACCAAGAAAATCTGTCTGGGACAGGAATGTGATAAAGGAACTTGAGCAGAAGGGAGTGTAGAAATATTTTGAAATCGATAAAGGATCCACAATAAAACATGAACAAATACAAACAAAACTCAGTAAAGAATATTATAGAATACTAAAATTAATGCTGAAAACAGCCCTAACATCTAGAAACATAGTCCAAGCTATAAACCTATTTGCTCTTCCTGTTCTGACTTACAGTTTTGGGTGATTGACTGGCCCTAAAAGATATTGCATTAATTGGACAGGAAAACAAGAAAAACGCTTCATGCTTATCAAATAATATATAAAATTCAGTGTATGCTAAGATTATATATACCTCATTCTGAAGGAGGTACGGGCCTCCTCAAAACTGATTACATGTTTATCTGCTGAATTCACCAGATCCAAACAGTGAAACTTTTAAAATAAGATGAAACAAGTCTAAGATGACTTCCCTGCTAAGTTTAGTAGAAAGATATCTCTGTCAGCTGGGAATGGAAATCAAACCAGAAGTGGTCAAAAATCAGGCAGCAACTAAATGTGTCAAAAAATAAATAAAATAAAATAAAGAATATAAGGAGAGAATCAGATGAGAAGTAAGAAATATGGAGAAGGCATAAATATAGTTGGAAGTACGGAAAACTCCTGGAACAACCCCATGTCAATCAGGATCTGACTTAGGAATGGTTAAGGAGAGGTGAATTAATTTAAACCAAAAGATGAAGGGCTAATAATGGCGGCCCAGAATAGTGGACTACATACACGCTGGTATACAAAGTCCACTGAACATGTGTGAGAAACTGACAAATGCAGGTTTTGTAAAATAGAACTGGAAATAATCACACATCATGTTGCTGGGTGTGATACACTGAGGGCAGAGGGCTTGTATACTGAAAGGTATAATAATGTGGCAAGATTGTTGCACTGGGGATTACTACACCCAGTGATTACAATGTCTTATATACAGAGAGACACAAAGTCATAAAATACCAGGATTTGCTGGCAGAACAAGGGCAACATGGAAAAAAAGATACCCAGACAGTTTCAATAGTAGTAGGTGCAATGGGTCTCATAAAAAAGAATTTACAGTCATATTTAGATATGCTACTGATGCATGTAACTCCATATGAATTACAGAAAGAATCAGTTCTGTGCACATTGCAGATGATGCGAAGAGCACTTTTGGCTGACATCAAAGATTGAAACAATAGTCATTTCATGAACTGACTTAGGAATGGGATCCATTCCCATCATGGTATTAGAAACCCAAAAGATTTGGAGAAATTAAACTAACTGTAAATCCCTGTAAATCATTGGATAGCAAACTAGCTCAGAAGTAGAAACCAGGGTGGAGGTGCTGGGTTGTGGGATCCAGAGTTTTGTGAAGCTGATTGGTTAATTCCCGGGCATAACCCATACAGTCTAGGTCTATATTAGATGAACGAACACTTAACATATCGAGTACGACATGCTCGACAGCTTTTAAGAGAAAGTTCATCTAAGTGAAACTCCATAATATCGAAACAGAGTTTCGAAAATTTATAGTTGGCTAGCCATCAGGAAGCCAACGGCTGACAGCGAAAATGTACTGTACACCATTAAAACCTCCACAAAAAAAAAAAAAAATCAACAAATAAAATAAAGTGGGGGGCTTCACCCCCTACCCCCTCCACTTAAATATACCAACTCAGAGATCGCACCATGGTGGAGGATTGTCATAACATTACACAGGGTGAATGACGAGACCGCACCACAGTGGAGGACTATAAGAATGGCTAGACAAGGTAAACGTTCTGACATCAGCCATTGGCTTCCTGACGGCTGGCCAAATATAACTTTTTGAAATTCCTTGTTTTGACATTCTTAGGTTTCGCTTAGATGAACATTCTCTTAAAAGCTGTCGAGCATGTCATACTCGACATTTTAAGTGTTCGTTCATCTAATAGGGAACCTGTAGTCTAAAGGCTACTGCATTAGTGGGCATGATGAACTGAGCCAATCACAGTGGGGAAAGTAGTGAACCAGAATGAGGTAATTAACTTTGCTAAATGTCCCCACACTTAAAGTGCATATGTGCAGGCTGCAATGAATGCAATGTACCAATAGTTACTTTCCTGGTAATGCAAAGCAATCAACTTTTTAGGTCAATAAGAGTCTTTGGCTCTACCTCCTCCCAAGGACCCATCTCTAGTGGTGTATCATAGGGTTCAGTCCTTGAGACACACTTCTTTGGCATTTACTTCTAAAAGGGCAAAGGAAATGTTAAGAGTTTATGGCTGACCAAGTTTACAAACAACTTAAACTTGGTGTCTTCATAAACATCCTCCAAGAGGGCCCTTCACAAGCAAATAGATACTGTCAAAACTATGGACTAAAACTAAATGCCAAGAAATCTATAACTGTATCCTTCAGCAAGCATGACTTCCTTGTAACTATCACATTGACAACACACATCCTTGAACGTTGATCCCATAGTAATGGATCTGCAAAACTGTGTCAACAATAAACTGTCCTTTGATCACCACATGTCCACTATTGTAAGGAAGTCATTTTTATTGCATAGCTTATATCTGAAGGTGTGGTGTCCAGGGATGTAATTATTGAACTATATGCAGCTCTCCTCAACCTGATCATTTAATATAATGTCCCATAATGTATGTACCTGTCCAAACAATTGGAACAAGTGAAGTGACCACAGCTGTTTCTCACTTAAAAAAAAAATTAAGAACCTAAATTACAAAAACTGTGTAGACAAACTCAAAGCATTGTCCCTCTTTTTTTAATATCTTTTTAAATTATCACTTGAGATATAGGCCCACATACATTAAAAGAAAAAAACATATTAATACTTTTCCATTTACATATGTTATATATCAAATATTTTCTTTCTTTATAACTATCCAGGAAAAGCAAACCTTCTTCGCATCTCCATTTAAGCCTATGTCACATTTTGTTTTAATGAAAATCCTCAAAAAGCTAAATGCATTTTCAGGACATCCCCATCCCCTATTAACTTAGAACAAACACTCAAAACTATGTACATCTTCAAAAAAATTAAGTTTAACCTTACAGATAGGAGCAATTGCCCAAAATTGATAGCTGCACCTATAGGAGTTACCTAATCTAAAAGTAAGGTTACCCAAGCTAAAGCGCATGCTATGACCTGTGTTCTCACTTATACTGATTGCTGTCTGTTTTTTTTCTTCCCCTCCCAGATGTAAAAAAAACCCAGCTTGTTTGCTTTCAGAAAACATTAAGTTTTAGCCCTATGAAAAAGTGCATTGGTTGTCTTTAAATAAAACTAAATTGTACACTGTTCTATTAAATGCATTAAAATATTAAGGCTGCTAAACAGGCTGCTCTTATTCACTTCCCATTATTTCAAACTGTATTTTTCACTGAACTGCTTGCAGTTATACCTTTCAATTGTACATTTCCCTCAACAAAGAATGCTCAGAACTCTGAAGATTAATTTCTTGCATCTGGAGATAGCTCATTTCCATGTAAAAGTAGTCACCAATGAATCTTTGTAAATTTCATTCAAACAGAATGTACATCTTGACTCTCACTGAGCATTTGCTAATGGAAGAAAAAAAACAAGCTAAAATCTTTACAGATGTAAAAAACTTGGCATTCTCATGGCTTTCACCATTTTGTCTTATCTTTAAATCCTACTTTCTTACAAAAACACATTTACAGTTTAGGCCAACAGCATTAATCAGTGGACCTTTACACGCCACCCCCACCCCAACAGCCAGCTAGGGTCATGAGAGGGGCAAATTCCCCAGGCGAAAAATGTGGGGTGGCATGATCATTCAATCTTGAATTATCTCTTTAATGCAATACTGACTTAATTTGATGTGAAATCTGAGCACTGTAGCACTATATGTGTGGTCTAAATTCTAGCAACTGCTTGCTACAAGCAGCAAGCAGTTTGGTACAGTTTAAAAATAAAAATAATTTCTTTTTTTTTTGTTAACTAAAACTTGAGCACTGTAGTACTGCATGCAGGCAGGCTATACGTTGTAGCAAATGTTTGCTACATTGGTAGTAAGCAGTTTGCTACAGTTTAAACAAACTAGTACTTATGTATTGAAGGAGGGTTGGGGCTTGGCACAGAAACAGGACCTGAATGGCTAGGAGGACACATCATGCATCTGGCCACCTGGGTGGTGTGCCAGTATAAGCGACATCTGTTTTTATTTGGGGGGGGGTTCTTCAGTGGAAGAATTGGTGGGGGTGTAATAAGCCAATTGCTACAATATAGTAAACATGTTATGCCCCTGCACTGGCCCAGTAATCAAGGAGCCTTAATCCTCACCACTGGCAACAGTGAGGGACATACACAATGGGAGGATGAGATGTACAATTTCCCTTAAGAGCACACAGAGATCACAGTCAATCTGGGGCTGGTTTCTCCCTCTTTCTCCAGATCCCCATAAGACTCCCCACTGGCACAGCTATAAGGTTAAGATCTCAGCTGAGTGTCCAAGCTAAGACCTCCAGCACTCTCTCTGTCCAACCAGTGCTTTGTATCCCTGCCCAAGTAGCTGACACACACACATTTTGAAATTTGATTGATAAACACACACACACACACACACACACACACACACACACACACGCACACGCACACGCATGCACACACACGCACACACACGCACACGCACACGCATGCACACACACACACACACACACACACACACACACACACACACACACACACACACACACACACACACACACACATGGGAAAGGCTGGCACAGGTTTACTAGCTATGCCCCCTTTTGCCCAGACTATAAGGTAGTTCCAGCTGCCACCAGCCACCCTTATCAGCTACTATAAGGTCCTTACAATGGGTGTCCAATCCTACTGTATAATGCTACTATTAATCCAAATGGTAGTTTTGACCAAGAGCAAGGCTACTGGAGTGACCTGTGCAGTGTCACCAAATAGATATGCAAGTACTCT
Source organism: Protopterus annectens (assembly GCF_019279795.1). Classification (NCBI taxonomy): domain Eukaryota; kingdom Metazoa; phylum Chordata; order Ceratodontiformes; family Protopteridae; genus Protopterus; species Protopterus annectens. Next base: position 888,924,277 of record NC_056733.1, on the reverse strand, counting down.
AAGAGTTTAAATATGTCTCACAAATATCAGTCACAAAGATATGTTAAAATATATTTAATAATAAATAAAAGAACAAATCGTTAGTAACTCAACACAGTGACTTCAGAGTTCAAAATAACAGGAAATATTTTAAGACAACATTGCAGGACAGTCTCAAATAAACGCAGAAAACATCTAAACTAATCTTTACTATACTCCTATCTATATCTAAGAGATACTAGTCCCTAAATCTTACTTACAGACATGCAAGTGCAAATGATGATGAGTAGATGTTCTTGCTAGGTCCAAGACAAATATAAAATGCACAGTCTCTCTCCGTGAGAGTTCTTAAATTAATATCAAATATTACTGCTGGGTTAGCTTGGATGACAGAATTTAACATTCCTGTGTGATAAACACATATCTTTCAGATCTTTGCATATCTTGGAAGTCATAAAACAAACACAAAACAATGCAGAAGGCACCCTAGTTCTAGACATCCTGTCTCCTTGTGCATTGAAACTAACATTTATAGCAAAATCATAAAACACCTTAATTTCAACTTATTTTCTTGAAGTTTTACAAGTTAATATGTTCCTGCAGGGTATGCTGTGGTTACATTCTTGAAGCTCAGTACATAACATACAGTTCTGTACAAATCATATCAATATTCACAAATGACATAGAATTATTTACAAAATTGCAGAAAGCTGGGATGGCAGTGTCTCCTTTTGTTAGATTTCTATATAAATCATATTAATATTCTCAAATGACATATAATTATTTACAAAATTTCAGCTAGCTGGACTGGCAATCTTTACCCTATGTCACACTTACATCAAATTGTTTTTTTTGTTGTTGTTTTTTTCTGTTTTTTTTTTTGTGATTTTTCATTGTTCTTCAATGGAAGAGTTGGGGGAGTGGATCTGACTTTTTTTTTTGCTCTTCAGTGGAAAAGCTGGAAGAGGTGGAAATAACTGCAATAAGATAATTGCTACTGTAGTAATTGTTAATATGGAAAAGCTCATTTTTTGCTCTTCACTTGAAGAACTGAGGGGTTGGGTTGCTGGTTCATGATACCAGTGTATGGCACTGGTTGAGCCAGCTACACATCTGCTCAAGATCACAGCATATTAACATTAAATTTGCTTTATTCTAACCTTTCTTTTGTTGTTATACTGTAAAGCCTATATTTCTTACAACTAAAAAAGTACTTGTTTACTTTAATATCTTTAACGTATACAACAGTCATTGAAATGACTCCTCCCACATTTAAAATCTGAGTACACACTACTTACTTTTTCCCCTTTTAGTGTCCTTCAAAACATTAATAACATAAAGTGGTGTATATGCTTTACATTCCACCCACAAGTTTAACAAATTCTATAAGTCCAGTCTTTCTCAGCCACTTTTTCTTGCAAAGCCATATTTCATAAATGTGATTGATGCTTTATAGTCTCACATTTATTCACTAATTTCAATGTTTCTGGTCTTCTTCATGTTCATGTTCATCTCCCAACACCTGACTCTGGTTCAAGTCCAAGGTACTTCTAATTCTTCTAGTCTACTCCTGTGCTGCCTTCTGTATCTCAAGTATTTTCCTTTGGTACATTGGAAATGGTTTCACTGCCAAAGTCTGTGAGATTTATTGTCAGAAGAATGAGAAGGAGAATCTACTTCTGTTTTTGACTCTCTTTTTGTTGGATAAACTATTTTATTTCCTCCTTAGTCTGTTCTGCAGCCAGAAGTGTTTTTGATCCTCCAGGAAAAGAATATTCTGACCACAGCTTGATACAACAGCTTTAATCTCTTGACATTCCCTGCTTGCTGGGATAAATTTGCTTTTTTTGCATTTTGTACAGCGAATAATCATTTTCCAGAAACACTCTGCTGTCTTCAGTTTTTAATACTTTTACCTTCTGCCACAGTTTTGTTAGAGTTAACTCTTTCTGTTGGTATGATTGCATCTTTACTAATACAGGTCTTGGATACTTTTTCATGGCCAGGTTTAGAGCATACCCTCAATGTCCCCTTTCAGTAAACAAATCCTGCTGTGAACTACCAGTCCAGTTGCTTATTTGTGCTGCCATAAAATTAATGCAGTCTTTTCCTTCCAGTTTCTCTGGTACAGCAAAAAATCTCAGTTTTTTTTCTAAAGGCTCTGTCTTCCAACTATCATTTTGACCCAGCTATTCTTGAGAAATCTCAAACTCAGCCAACCTTTTCTTTATTTCAGCCTCTGATCTTTGCAGTTTTATCAGGTCATCTAAATGGCTAGTTAAAGCTAATTTTTTCCAGCAGTTTATTGTTTGCATTGATGTATTCCTTCAATGTTTCATTTATTTTAATCACGTTTGAGTACATTTGATTTATTTTCCACTAAATTACTGGAAGCTGTCTCTTGTACCAAAGCCAAAGTTTGAACTGCTTTTTGCTGAACAGTTGCAGGATTCTTCCCAGCCAATGTTTTCTCTTCACCTTTTCTGGGTGATTTTCTTTCAAGTTCTCTAAATAGCTTCTTTTATTCATCCAGGCAGTGTACTTAGTAGCCAGTAAATTAATTTTACTCAGGCTGACAATATCACTGGCTCTTATTTCTCAGCTTCTTTTTTTTTTTTAATTACACTGGGAGAGCTGAGATTAAGCAGTTGATTAGTGTGCAACCATTTTGGAAGTTCCGACAAATATACTTCGTATGTGATAACAGTTGTCCTTCTGAGGCTGATTCATCCATGGGAAAATGCAGACTATAAATTACAGATGCTCCTTACTGGTATATTATTTTAATTATTTCATCTGTCAAGTCTTCCATTGATACTAATGTGAAGAAAAAGTTTTTGTTCACTTACAACAGAGGATAAATCCTTGGCAAAAGAATAAAATGAGAAGAGATACTATAACAAGAACCTAAGAGCTTCATCTCCGCTGAAGTCCTAAAATGTAAGAAAATGTTGTCTGACAACTTTAGGAAAAAACATTACATTACTCCTATCTTCCTCTGTGGATAAGGTTAAACTTATGTTTCATTTTCATTTACTGATGCACTTTATTTCTGATTGTTTGTAACTTCCCAAAGTCATTCTTTCACACGGTATTGAGGGTTGTTGCCTTTTCCTGGCCATGAGCTACTTTTTACAGTCCTCCATTCTTTCCCACTGTTGACAAAGAAGTTTAAGGCCTTTGGTTTCAGATCTTTCTCTTCATAACTGGTAGAGGGCAGGGAATACCTTCCCAGTTGGATCACCATCTCATCCACTAATAATGATTTACTCCCTCACTTCTTCTAGGCTCAGATTTTCAGGAATATCTGTGAAACACATGCACTCTTATAATCTTATATCTAATCTTAAGAAATTTAAAACAACCTAATCCTTTTGTATACTTCACATAATCCTATATCCTCAGTGCCTTCCAGAGATTTTACACTTCTGACTTAGTCACTCTTTTTCTTCTGAGAAGTAGTCTATTTTATGCTCTATCATCACAGGCTGCATCACAGGTTGTGTGAGAGAGTTTAGTTTTGATTCTTTGTCACTGAACAGTACAAACAGAACCCTCCCTTCTTCTCTGCCATCAGAAGTCAGTGGCAACATTTTTTCTTCTATCCTACAGAAGAAAATTTGCCAGAGGTCAATATTTTGATTCTAGTCCACTTCAAACACAAGAGACTTGTATACGGTGGATTGATGTTTTATTCGTGTTGTGAAATTAGATGTTGAAAAAATAAGAGGATGAGCCCTTTTGCCCTACTCACACATACAAATAATATCTGAAAATCTATTCCTTATTACTGTAATTTGCATAAGAGTAGAGTGTACATGCAGAATGTGTACATTGTGAAACCTCAAATAATTCAGTTGCACTAAATCTAAAATTCCTCTCTATGGAAACTACAGCTTGCATTACATTTCTAAACAGACACTCACCAGATTAAGTTTGTTTTGCCTTTCTAACCCTACAGAAGGTGTAAACATGTTTTGCAAAAGCAGATATTATCAACAGCATGATGAAAACATGAGTAAAGATGGGAAATAGCCAGGCTTGGTTTAGTGCAGGATATCGCAGGTACAAAGGGAATGAAATCTGTGGTAAAATATCAGGTATGCAAGGGTCCCAGAAAGATGATGTCACTTTGTTTGCCTTTTACAACTAACCTCAGGCTTTTCCAGTGACTCTCTCTTGTAAGATCCCCAAGCCATGGTGTTTCCCAGGTGTAACCTGCAGCAGGATGGGAGAATCCACACATGGCTTCCCAAGTCATGTGTGGGTCAGCAAGGAGTGCAAAGGGCCATGATAATGAGACTGGGACTGCGATGGACTGGGGACCCATCATGTGGATCTGGGATTGAGTCAGGACCCATCATGTGGAATTGGGATTCAGTGGGGACCAATCATACTGTAGCCTGCAGGGTGTTTCCCATATCCCTAAGCCTATCCCCTACATACCAACACCATTGTCAGGCTGGGTGGGCAATGAGAAAAATCTTTCAAGTGTGCACCTTGCCTCAGGCCCTATGGGGCTCATGTGTCTACATGTGTCCTTCTGCCCCCTCTCAGCCCTGTAGCTATTTTCAGAGCCACGCTAGAGAGTGGCCCCCCAACCCCACCAGGATAGGTACACCCATCCTTCCTGTCAGAACTCTCAGCAACCCGAGATGCTAATCGAACTCGGGTTACCTGGTCATAGCGCAGGGTTTGTCTTCTACATGACCAGACTGGCTAAAGATGTGACATCACTTCATTAACAGACATGCAGTTTCTTACCTTGGCTATACATATGTGTAAGTCACACAATTTAGTGTATTATCTTAGCTGTAAGTAAGTATAAATCACACAAGTGTTTGACAAAGTATGTGGCATAACAATACAGTGCCCAGGTTACTGTAGAAGATGATATTAACATAACATGCTATCATGATTGTACCTTATGTTTGAAAAAAAAAGGTATCAGGCAGTAAACCTCAACACAACAATGAATAGAACATGCTGGAGGGATAGATTCCCTTCGCAGAGACTTCCCTTACTATGGAACAGGGTCCCGATCCACATAAGACAGACCCCCTCACTATCACTCTTCAAGAGGAACCTTGATGAGTGGATGGGTAACAGAAAGTTCACACCGGGGATCACACCAACAGCACTACTAGATAGGGGCCAAGGGTACTAGCTGCTAGTACAAGGGTCTAGGGAACTACTAAAGGGGTGGTGAATACCGCACAACATGGCTGGGCTAATATATGCCTTCGGGCAGATAGCCCAGTACCAACCTATGAACCTATAGTGCAGTGGATAAAGTGCTGGCTGTAAGTCCAGTGAGCTTGATTTGAATCCTGTCACCTTTCACTTGTATACTCTGTGACCCTGAGCAAGAAGTTCATTCCCAGAGAAAGACATGTCTGTTGTTGATCATTTTATCTGGTTAACATAGTGAAAATTAATATAAAATAAAATTGCTGATTTACATTGCAACATGATAAATTAATAAAGTAAATTAATAAACTTCTCATAGTCTTCTGAGGCAATACAGGCGTGAATGAGATGCTATCATGTAGAAAACATGATACAGGGCATGCACACAGAGGAAGAAACAGAGGTAGTGGTAAAAGAGGCAAGACCTGCTTATCAGTCACAGTCTTGGACAGTCTGTAGATTACCACAGGCCCTAAACAGATGGGTGGAAGGGCGTTTCTCTCACCATTTCTAGCAGTGACAGCCTGTTTCTGCAAACAACTGCCATCTGCAAAACAATGCTTAACAATGCCTTATTTTTTATTCATAACCCAAAACAAAACAAGTGCTAAATTCACAATCAGGCATGCAGTAATTAAAATAAGATCAGAACTCTCTGATCTGAGTGATTTAATGAGAGTAGGTATAAAAAATAATAATAATGCAAATAAAAAAAGAATGATCATGGTGGCCATGAGCGTTAGAAGTGAAACTTCTGTTTTCAAGGACTGTAAGTGCTACCAATGAGAAACATGGCAGACATTGGGATGCACTTTTTGAGGTCCCAATGTATCAAGGTCCTTATTGCAAGAACTCAATGTCAGTGCTTTTGCCCTAAAGGATTGTAACCTTCTTCAAAACTCCATCAAACCCGTAATGTGCATTTTTGTCTTTTTTAAGTATATGCGTATTTGTGTGTTGTGTATTTAATATATTCTTCTCACTCACAATGGTCTGCAGGCACACGCACACACACAAACATATACATATGCATGCAGACAGGAGCAGCAATGGGATCACTGTAGTACACCTGCTTTGTGCAGAATGATGTCCCTCCTGCAATTAACAGATAAGAGGAAGTGCAGTTAGTCTTGCATTTTCTAATTTTGGAGTGACGTAATGCAATTGATTCTGTACTTGTTTTCCCAAGGCGAAGGCTGAAGCTGGTGCTTTGGTATCAGCAAAAGTTAGAAACTGGCTGGTGTGGAAGAAGACGCAGAGTTCCTTTCTCCCAATGATGTGTGGTGTGTGTGTGTGTGTGTGTGTGTGTGTGTGTGTGTGTGTGTGTGTGTGTGTGTGTGTGTGTGTGTGTGTGTGTGTGTGTGTGATACAGGACTCTCACACTGAAATATGGGCACGGCTTTGTGAAATATCCATACAATGATCCTGTATATTTGTCCTCTTCAGACTGAATTCTGTACTTATTTTTCCCCCAGGTGAAGGTTGAAGCCAATGCTAAAGAATCAGCAAGAGTTAGAAACTGGCTACCTATTTGAAGACTGCCCTTTTTCCTAATGGTATGTGTGTGTGTGTGTGTGTGTGTGTGTGTGTGTGTGTGTGTGTGTGTGTCTGTGTGTGTCTGTGTGTGTGTGTGTGTATGTGTGTGTATATGTGTGCGCATTTGATACAGGATTTGACATGGCTTTGTGAAATATCCATACAGTGATCCTGTATATCTGTCCTCCTCAGACAGGCTATATCTGTTTCTCTCTGAGATTTATCGTACTATCAGGTGCCAAACAGTGCCACCGTCTGATGAAGTCTCACTTCCGTTTCACTTTTCATTCACTCCGAACTTGCACTACCATGCCTAAAGAAGTTTCACTTCAAAAACTGTAAGAATTTCCTCAAGAATGTTTATTACCAAACAAAATCCATAATTTCATAACCATAGACTACTGGAAAAAAAACATCTGGTATAATAACTGAGTAATGAAGGTACCAAAATGCAAGCAATTTAGATCTGGGTTCAGCTTCTGCAACCTCCAATATTATAGCATTCAACTTTTGTCATTTAACTAGACCAAAATAGAACACTTGGATCACCCCGATAACAGGCAGTTTTATTTAGTGGGTCTTACTTATTTACTAAAAAGACAAAAAAAAATATATATATATATATATATATATATATATGTGTGTGTGTGTGTGTGCGTGTGTGTAGTACAGAATAACACAAATAAGCATTGGCGTGATTATGTAAAGGCTAGTAATTGTCCACAAGTTCTTTTTATATGTTTTTCCACAAAGTGTTTATTAGGTACCATGCGTTATAACAAATATTTGTTTGTTAAATGGGCAAGTATGCAGGTCTAAGGACCCTTTTCAGTCATGACCCAGGTCATATTGGCAAAGACAATACAATACAATAGACATGAACATCTCACAGAAAATACAATGTAGCTAATATTGAAATAATTTGACATTAAAATATAAAACACAGATGTAACAACAGGTGCAACAGTAATTGCATGGTCATTAAATGAAGCCTAAGATGACAGTACAGAAGATGTTCCATTTTGCTGACTATATGAATTAATATTAACTTTCAAATTTACAGAGGTATACTCACCTTTTTTTTTTTTTTTTTTGAACAAAAACATCTTTATTGAATTATCAGTTATAACATAGGTAATCATATATTTATATAAATGAAAGCAAACCATATTCACATATTTTCAGTTACAAACATTATACATCACATATAATCTTCTATTGAATTGAATGAGCTACATAATGTTCGATTGACAATGACTGTCATTGTCAATCGAACATTATGTAGCTCATTCAATTCCTGCCTTCCCTTAAACCTCATTCCTCGTCCAAAACATTATTCTGTGTATTGTTTTTGCAATTCCCACTTTTTCTATGTATTTTGCTCCTACTTCTTCCTAAAGAGCCCAATAGCCGTTCTTTTATCACTGTTACTAGATTCATTACTTCTAGTACAGTTGGTTTAGACTTTGATTTACATTTTCTACTAATTACCTTTTTGGCATCTGCCAGAATTAAACTCACCAAGGCCTTACTATGTCTATGCAATTCCAGTTTTATATCACAACTCAAAAAATCATTTCCTTAGTTACACCAATTTGCTCTCCCAGTATTTCTAAACCAGTAGTCTACAGGGTTTTTTAAATTCTGCCAGCTAATTACAGTCTTCCCCAAAAATATGTCCCCAGTTTTCTTCCTTCTCCATCACACCCCTCACATTTGTCATCTACCTGAGGAAAAATTCTTTGGAGTCTGCCTGGGGTATAAAACATCTGTGCAAACACTTCCAAGCAAAAGTCCTAAATCTTCTAGACTTTGTTGCATATTTGGGAGTCATGCCTGCATCCTCCCATTGTTTCTTTGTGAATTGCTTATCCATTCTCTTTTCCCAGTCCTTTCTAAACTCTTTATCTATTTTATTTATTTAACATTTGTTGACCGGGAAAGGACAGAGGCCCAGAGAGAAATGCTCCAAACACATCTTTGGAATGTGGGAGGAAACCAGAGTACCCAGAGGAAACCCATACAAATGCAGGGAGGACATGCAGACTCTACACAAAAGGCACCCCAGCTGAGAATCAAACCAGACAACGTCTTGCTGTAAGGCGACAACATTAACCACTGCGCCACCCAACTCTTCTGATTGATTCCTATAGTTATTGTGCAATATTTTATATGCCTACTGATTTTCCCTTTTTATAACAGTAGTTTCTGTTCTATATTCTACTAAAAACTCTACTAGTTCTGGTCATTCACTTAGGGTTCCCCTTTTCTTTTCTCCGTGCCTATTCTCTGATATCAGTCCTTGACAGGGAAGGAAACCTCTAGTCTGTAATCTGTATTATTGGCATCTTCCCATTCTATTGCCTTTCCCTCTCTAATTATGGGTCTATATTACTTTAGCGAAAGACATATTCAGAGAATAACTCTTCACCGCTCACCAGCTGCCAAAATGAACTTCAGTGAACTGCAGAATATTTCCCACGGTTCAAAAACACTTGGCCATACTCTCAACTTTGCCCTTTTTTTCCCACAGTAGTGCGATCTCGGAGTTGGTATATATAGTTGGGGGGAGTATGGGGGGTGTGGGGGTGGAGCCCCCCACTTGGGTGGATTTGATTTAGTGCTTTTTGTGTTCTGTATGTTTGGCGGGCTAGTGTTTCTGAACCATGGGAAAAATGTCATGGTTCGCTGAAGTTAATTTCAGCAGCTGGTGAGCGATGAAGATGTATTCTCTAAATACATCATTTGCTGAAGAAATATAGATCCCTAATTATTTGCTCCCAATACTTTGATTCCTTCCAATACTTTGATTCCTTTGCTAGTTTTCTCTGTAAATTCCAGCCCTGTCTTGCCTATTGTCTGTATCCATAATTGCAGTCATCTCTATTGGCAGAATCTCCTTTCTCCATTACTGTGTTGGCTTAGTTCTTAGAATACTTTCTTCTACTTTATGAATATAGTATTCTGTATTGTTGTTGTTCTCCTTAAAGATCTGCATCCAAAGTCCCAGTCTTCCCTTATTTATTGAGCTTCTCTTTTTTCTTTCATCATCATTCGTTTCCACTTAGAATTATAGCTTTCTGCTTGGGCTATTTATAGGAGCCTTAACTCTGTAGCTCTGAAATACCCCTTCAAATTAGGTGATCCCAATCTGCTCTGTTCTGTTGGAAGGATCAGATTATCCCCTTGACTCTTGCCTTATTCTCCAACCAGATAAAATCATTCAACTCTTTATAAATTGCTATCCAAAATTTCTCCTCTGGTTGATAAAAATGTGCCTGACCTGTGTATAAAACTAAAGAGCCTAAAACATTTTCATTGTTCATATCTTGCAATCTCTATCCATAAAACAAAGCCTCAAATTTCTCAATTTTTGTATTATCTTTTGTTAAGTCTCTTCTGAAATATTCTTAGCTGTAATAAGAGAATCCTTTTTAATCTATGCTCCAAATGTACCCATAAATATGGGTATTGCTGAACCAATCTGTGTGTCTGCACATAGTTTACAGCTATTGCCTTTGTTTTATTTTCATTAATTTTGTATCCCAAAAAAACTTGAAACTCTCAGAATGTTCCACAACTCTAAAATGTCATTTTTTTGTTTTTTATCGGATACAAATAATATCATCTGCAAGTAAAATCAACTTTTCTTGATTACCATACCAGTTACATCCTTGGATTTCTGAGTCTCTTATTTTCTTTGCCAGTGGTTCTAAATATAATGCAAATAGCATAGGTGAAAGAGGACACCCCTGCCTGTTTCCTCTGTTCAAACATAATGTATCAGGGAGAAACCCCCTCACTTTATTTTTTGCCTCTGATCCCTCATATATCCTCCTAATTAACCTTATTATTGTGAGCTGGACTACAAATGCTTCCAATGCCCTACTCATAAAATCCCAGCTTATTCTACCTAATGGTTTCTTTGCATAAAGACCAATAGTATTTTCTCACATTCTGCTTCCCTCTGGATCATCATTATTCTACTAATGTTATCAAATGTTTGCCTCCCCTCCACAAAACCACATTGATCCATATCTATCAATTTTGGCATTATCTTTGCCATTCTTTTAGCTGTTATAGACATAAACACTTTATAATCATGGTTTAAAATTGAAATGGGCCTATATAAAGCTAGATCTGTTGCGCCTTTACCATCTTTAGGCATTACAGCCACCACAGCTTTTTTTCCAGGATGTTGGTACTTCTCCTCATCTTTTCAATATACTGTTAAACAAATTTTTTCATATATTTATCACTTTCTTCCCTCCTAGCTTCCAAAGTTCCACAGAAATGCCATCTGTCCTGAAGACTTTCCTGTAGATTGTTTGTACATCACTATTTTTATTTCATCTCCTCTTATCCTAATTGTTAAGAACTGAGTCTCATTAGCCTCTGACTTTGGCATATTTAATTCTTCCATAAATATTTCCATTTGGCCTTTTTTGATGTTCACCTTTCTGTGTTTTATACAGATTTTCATAAAATTTCCAAAATAGTTCTAATAATGATACAGGATCTCTTGTTATTTTCCTTGTTACAGGCTTGGCAACAACACTTTCTACTTTCTGTTGCCTGAGTCCATGTGCTAGAAGCTCTTATGCTCTGGAGTTATTATAAAAAACAGTTGCTTAACCGCAATCTTTCTAAACTCATGCATATTATCCAGATACTTCCTTATTTTCTCTTTGGCACTATGCAGTTGTACCCTATTTTTAAACTCCACTTTCATTTTATCCCACCCCCTAGCAATATATTCTGAAAAAAATTTGATCTTCCCTAATAACTCCTAAATAATAAACACTACCCATTCCTTAATTTCTTCTCTCTTTAACAGATTGGTGGAGAAGCACCAGTGTCTCATTTTTATTTCATTACCCTTCATTTTTACGTTAGTTTTTATTGAAGCATGATCTGAAACAGTTATTGGATGCGTATCAAAACTTTCAATTAAATGCCCATGTTCCTGTGAAATGTAATCTTTGTCTAGTCTAGCCCAGTTTTTGTACTTTGGGGAATAATATGCAAATTCTCTCTAACTACTACTGAATTCACATCTCCATGCCAATATTGTCATAAATTTCTTCCGAAATCTACCCTCTTTTGTTATATTTTTCCATCTAGGCCCCCCAGATACATCCTCACAGTTGGAAATCAAATTCCAGTACCCACCTATAAGTAATACTCCCTGCTGAAAGCTGATTATTTCTCCCAGAACTGTCTTAAGCTCCATCGTAACAGTTTTAGGTAGAATATCAATACATGCCAGCATAATCATCCTCATTTGCTACTACTACAAATCTACAATTATTATATATTTTTTCTCTTCTATCACTATTGCACTGCTCTAGCAATTAGTATAAGTACTCACTCCCCTTTTCATTTGACCCAGATATTCTACTGAATAACCATACTCAAATCTTTCTTTCTTATTTATTCTTTATTGACCATGTTTGTCCCACTAGGCTAGTAGCCTTTTTTCAGGGGAAACATAAGGTGGTATTTATATTATTAGGGGAAATTTGTCATGGCATCGGGGAACTTCCCCTACTTGTTCTTTGTATAATTGTAGAATAGCTAGCTGCAGTTATGTGCACATGTCTTGATCCTAGTGCAGTTGTGGATGGCAGGATGGTACGCAACATGGAGGAGGTGCTAGAGAGAGTGGAGGTGAGTGCTGGCTTGCAGCTGGAAAATTCGGAAATAGTGTTTCAGACTAATTTGTTTACCAAATTGGAATTATTAACAAAGGAAGAGTGTGTGGTTACAACCCCCAGTCAGGAGGGTTGCAGGAATATATATTACAGGAGATGCTGTTGCAAAGTGAACCGGAAATGGAGTAGCTGTATCATGGGAGAAATAGTAGAAAAGTCCAGAATAAAGATGCAGAGGAAAGTACAAAAAGGGTTTTTAAACCAAAGAAAAAAATCATATACTGACACAGGAGTATGCAAGAACAGAAAGAAAAAGAGATGATGATCTGAAAAGAAAGCATGTGGTGAGAATACAAACCAAAAAGAACATACAGAGTATGGAATATTATAGTTTTACCTCTGGATGTCAAGGTACAAGAAGTAAGAGCTTTTATTTTTATAAATAAAGAGACTTCATGTGACATTATTTTTGAGACTGTTCAGGGAGTGTAGAACTTTTTGTGTAAATATGAAAAGAGACAAAATGATAACCCATGGAACAGATATGTGGTAAAAGCTTTTTTTTGGGAAACAAAAAAAAAAAAAGAATTCATACACAGTTTCATACAGAAGTAGAAAAAGAGACTTTGAAAAGACCTTTAAATGTTTGTAAAGAAGTGATGGAGATTTCGAAAGGCTATGGCAATAGAGATTTATGGACTGGGGATGGGATTGTAATTCTATTTTGAGAATGGAAAAGATTGTGCACAGTTCAAGTGTTATAAATATTTATGGTAATAGGGGAGTAGTAAAGTATTGCGGAAAACCAAAGACATTTTTTTATGGGAAAGAAGGACATTTTATGAATAAATATGATAAAAATGTTATATATGTATAAAAACAGGTCATGATACAAAAAAATCATTTATGGATGGATTATAAAAAAGAGGTTAATGATAGTAAAAAAAAAAAACAAGAACAAGAAAACAGAAAAAGAGTCAGAAATTCCTGATATGGAAAGAAAAAAAGAACACTATCAGAAGAAGAGTGAAAAATAGGAAAAGAAAGTTTAAAGGAATGAATTTAAAAGAAAAAAAGAAAGGAAAATGGGTAATGAAAATTAAAAAGAGTAAATGATTTCTCTTTAAAGAAAAGGGAAATAATTTAAGAATTCTTTCAGAAAATGTAAATAATTAAAAAATATAGCAAGAAGAATAGGAATTTTAGAATGGTGTAATAAATGTGATATAAATATAATTGTATTAAAAGAGATAAGATGTTTAAGAGAGGAAGAAAGATTGCAAACAGAAACAATATGAAATCTGCGTAATGAGCATTGTTCAGGAATAGCAGTATTATGTAGAAGAACGGTAAAGATATTAGATGTAACATTAGTAAGAATGGGAAGATTAACCATTATTGATGTCAGATGGCAATAAAAAATAGAGAAGTATAGCATTATATGCATATTTTGTGTGCAAAGAAAGACAGAATTTATTTCAACAATTATTGGGTTATGTAGTAGTAAATATGAATATTATAACAACAAGATTTTAGTTGTGATTTAAGAGGCATAAAGAAAAAGAAAGGAAAGGATATAAGAAAAATGACTGAAGTAATTAAATGTGGTAAGTTGGGTATTTGGAAAAGAAAGTTCTGGAAGAATATAAGAGGTGTTCTTAAATCAGAAATAGATTATTTTATAGTATTTGAAGGAATAAGGATAATAGAAGGAAAGCAGATGTAACAGGATTTACAGATCATTTAGCAATATGGATGGAGATAAAGGAAAGTAAAGAACATATGATAGGAGAGGGTATAAAAAGAATAAATAAGAAATAATGGAATGAAAAGGGAAAACAAAAAAATCAGACAATTATGGAGAGATCACATTACAATGAAAACATGTTATGTCAGTTGGTCAGAATAGTGAATTACATTTAAAAATAAATATGAGACGTTTTTTTAAAATGGTAAAGGGAAAGTAGAAGAATAGAAAAAAGAACGATCTGTAGAAATATGAAGAAATGCTTTTGAAAAGCTAGAAAGGAATGAGCATGAATAATATAAAAAAAACAGTTATATAAAATAAATTATGAAAAGATCAAACATTTGTTATATAAACATAGATATTTATTACAAGGAAACAAGGAAAAAGTGTCAGCATTTTAGGGCAAGACTGTGAAAGAAGACAGTAGTGTAATGAGAAGGATAAAAAATAAGGAAAGAGAGAAGATAGTAAGAAATCAAAACGGATCATGTAAACTGTAGTTCATCATGTGAAAGAAATATTTAAAGAAAAAAAAAAGAAAGACTGGAATACAATATAGAAAGTTAAAAGTCTTTCAGGTCAAGTAAATAAGGAAATTAAGAAATAGATCACTATGCATGACCTAGATAAAGTTCTTAGACAAGTTAATATAGATTCAGTAACAGGCCCAGATGGAATAGGATATAAAAATTTAATGGAATGGCAGAAAGAGTATTTGTTGTATGTTTTAAATAAATGGTCAAATGAAGGTTTTTGCTATAAAAAATTGTGTACTGGGATATTGAAATTTATTTGTAAAAGAATTGAAAAAGAAGTTATAAATAACTAAAAACTAATACTATTAAATTATACAGATTATATAATTTTTATGGAAATAATTCAACAAAGACAGGAAATAAGATGGAAAATATAATGGAAGGAAATTTATTTGGTATGAAAGGGAAGGGATGCCAAGAATGATTAATGCTAGTAAGAGAAATTGTAGATGATATTATAAACAGAAGAAATGATACAAAAATGTATGGTAGGTGATATTAATAAAACATTTGATTCAATAGAGCACAAGACATTGCGGGAATTAGTAGAGGCATACAAATTTTAGTGGTAAAGTTAAGAAGAAGTTTGTATGACAGGCATATAGTAACAATAAGATAAGAATTTTGATTAATGGCTGATTGAGTAAGGGAATTGGGATGAGTAATGGAATAAGACAAGGCTGTCCTATGAGTGGTACATTATTTGCTTTGGTTATGAATATGATAGTGAGTAAGGTGAATAGTAAAATGAAGAATGTAAAGTATCTAACAGTTTACCTTTAAAAATTCGAATCACAGTGGTTCGAGTGCTCATATGAGTGACTCGAAACCACAAAAGTGTAAACATTGACAGTCCTTAATGCTCGAAAAACAGCAAATCAAAAAGCAGATTCGCTGTTTTTTGAACATTAATGTCGAACAAAAAAAATGAAGTGTAAAGCAGGGGGCAAGCCCCCCTGCACCCCCCCCTACTTTATTAGTCTAACTCCAAGATCGCACTACAGTGGGGAAAGGAACCATTTCCCGGTCCCCACTGTAGTGCAATCCTCCCCAGAATGCTGAATGTGCAATGTTTGAATCTCATTGTGCATTGGCTCATTGCACATTTGAAACTTTTTCCGTTCAGCATTTGCAAATCTTGCAGACTGCCTTTCGCACAATTGCTGTTCGCCTGTGTGCAATACGCATATCTAAAGGTAAACCTAACACAAACAGGTGTACAATTTCCAGTTTTAATGACATATGCAAATGCTATTATTATACTACTAAAATAATTTATGGATGAAAAAGCAATATTTTGTAGTATAGATTGTTTAAAGGAAATATGTATGCTATTAAATAAAGATAAAAGTAATGGTTTGGGGATAAGATAAAAATAGGAGGAATACAGTTTACAATTAAAGAAATCTCAATATTGGGAATAAATGTTGGTAATAAAGTAAGATGTGAAACACAATGGGAAAATGTTTTACAAGAACTCAAAACAAATGTGTTGTCTGTGGAGAACATACAGATTATCCTACAGAAAAAAGCTAATTTGATAAATTCAGTATTAATGGGAAAATAGTGTACTTGTCAAGTGTGTATATGATTCCAAGAAGATATGAAAAACAAGTGTTAGAAGTCATATTCAGTTTTATATGGGTATCTAAATTAAATCCAGTCAACAGAGAAGTATTATATATGGACACAAATGAAGGGGGTTAAGATTATTAAATCCAGTAGAATTTGCATCTTCACTAAATTTGTATTAAGTGTTCAGATGGATAAGTGAAGAAAATGAGACATTAGTAAGACTGTTTATGTATAAATATAAACATTTTGGAAGACAAGAAGAAGAAATAATAGTGAAAAAAGAATGTGTTAATGAAGAAATAAAAAAAAATCAAGAAAAAAATAAAAATGTGGAAATATAGAGTATATTTTAGTGCATTTATTAAAACTGTATTTGCCTTTATATTGCTACAACTCAAGTGCTCTAGGTTGCACTGCATTTGAATTGCTTTAGTGTGTTTTAGCTGCTTTTCTGTATATATAGACTTTTCTGTATATGTAGACTAGCTACTTATTCTACTGTATTACTGCCTCTTAAATCATTTTCAGTTGTGCACTTGCCTTGCTTCATTTAAAAAGTTTTAAATTGCTAATTTTGTAGCGTTCTAATTGTGTTTACTGTTTAGGGCTACACTTTCAAGTGCATTAGCCTTTTCTGTGTTTATTTAGTGTATTATTGCATTGTTTAGCCAGTTTTAACCAAAAAATATATATACTATCTTGTTTGCTCATTTCCCGCCTTTCCTAGCTAGTATAGTCCAGATCCCAGGCTTTGTTGGTTTCAGGACTTTATTTTTTGTGTTCTGAGCCATCCAGACCTTGCTGCGGTAGAGGGAAGTCGTACTGCTTACCAGTGGGAGTGGTGAGCATTGCACTGCCTGTCTAACACTAGAGGAGTGGTTTCCAGCTCTGAAATTGTAATTTTAGCTATTTTAGGCTGATTTCTATCCCTTTCAACTTTCTGGCTTAAAAACACATGTGTTTGCGCATTTTTCTCATTGTGCAGCACTGCGGGGCTATGGTTAAACTATACCAGGTGCCAGAAAGTCTGCTCTTCAAATTCTCCCTTATAACTAGCTGGTTTCTCAGTAGTAGCAATAAAATCTGAACCCCTGTGACTAGCACTTGCTCTAGAACCTGCTGGAAAGCACTAGGAAGCCTTAAACCAATACAAGCACTCAAATCTCCTTGTTAATAAGGAGAAATTAAGCATAGGCACTAAACAGCCTATAATTGCAAAGTACCTTGCAAAGGTAAGGGAAAACAGCTCTTGTACTTTACAAAAAAGCACCTAAACAGGTATGTCCAAGGGTCAGCTTTTGGTGATTTCTCCTGTCCACCTGGTAAATCTGGGCATACTGGGGCAATGCAGCAACTGCCTCATGTACACAGACAACCATCTCCTCCTACCACCCAACAGTACAACCTGCGAGAGATGAACTTATATAGCCAAACTGGAAGCAAAGCTCACTCCAGCCAAGATTGTGCTAGACAGTCAAGAGAAGAAGGTTAACACCTGCACTACACCTCAAGCAAGACATAGCCCTTCAAAACCCACACCATCAACACCCACACATAGCAACACTAAATCCAAATATGTGGAGGCCCTTAACATTAACCTGACCAAGCAACAAGGACAGCTGAAACGCAAACAAACACCAGTCACAACCAAAGTGACACATAGCTCACAACACCTGTGAGCCACCCAACAACAGCCCCGAAGGCAGGACAGTGTACCCAACACTTTAGTCATAGGTGACTCTATAGTAAGGCACACTGATGTCCCACTCACCAGGCTGCACAAGGAGAAAATTACAGTCAGCTGCCTGTAAGGTGCCAGGATCTGCCACATAATGCATGCACTCAAGTCACTCCACAACAAGTACAAATACGACTCTGGCATTGCCCTTGGGGTGAATGACTTGAGATGTACCTCCCTGGACTACATGAAAAGAGACATGGAAGAGCTCTCGGATCATGTGGCCCAGGCAGGTATGACCCTAGCCCTGAGTAGCATCCTGCCTTCACCCAGAATGATACCACATTATAAGGACAAAATGATTGACTTCAACAATTGGCTAAGCTTCTGGTGTCATTCAAATGGGATCCACTATCTGTCTGCCTGGGACGACATGATCGACAAATCACGATGCTTTGCCAGAGATGGTCTGTACCTGTCACCCCTGGGATTCAGGTTGCTGGCTAAAGCTCTTGCCACCCCTATAGTGCCTTTTTTAGGCAAGGTTCAAAGGACAAAACCACCACCGTAACAGATACAAGCATGCAAAATCTAAAGGTAATGCTACTCAATGCTAGATGTCTAAACCTCAAAATGCACTCTCTCTCGAGGCACTCCTAAAAATGGAGAACATCGATATCTGTGCACTGACTGAGACCTGGTTCAAAGCTCCAGAGACCACCCCTGCAATACCAGGCTACAACTCTTACCACACTTTTCGGCCACCAAACCAAGACCGAAACACTAAAGGTGGAGGAGTGCCCATATTCACCAAGGATATTCACACTTCCAGGCTAGTTGCCCAACACAGTACATCTGAAATTCTCCAGGTGCAACTAACACTAGGTAAGACTACAATTCAAATTGTAGCCTGCTACAGATCCTCCACCATGCCCCAAGATTCTCACTACACCTTTCTAAACATACTGGAAAATATTAAGATACAACCAAAAACCGTAATACTGGATGATTTCAACAACTCTGCCATTAACTGGGAAAAAAAATTGGGTACCAACACCTTTTCCCAACGGTTGTTGGAATTCATAAATTCCAATGTCCTGGATCAACTAATCCATTGTCCCACCAGGGGCTCCAGTATCCTAGACCTGGTCATTACCAACATGGGAGATAGATGCTCTACATCATCATCCCCTCATTGGTCAGTTCTGACCATAAGCAAATCACCCTTGACATCCACATCCCACCACCACCCCCCAGTAAGGAAACCTCCATAAAAAACTTCTCCAAAGCCAACTTCATTCTACTCAAATCTGAAGTGACAAACTTCATGACACCCATGCAGATGGGAACTGAAAGTTCAACTGCTGAATCCTACACTAAGACACTGTAAGAGCACATCCACTTGTGCATGAATCGTGCCATCCCAAATAGAACCAAGATGCTCTCCTCCAAAAAAAGGAAGCAAATCTGGTGGTCCCCTGCCATAAACAAACTATACCACAGAAGAAAGAAACTGTTGCAGAAAAGAGGAAAATCCCAGGATGCAAAAACTCCCTTTCCAGCCTCAGTAAGAAGCTGAGATCCCTCATAAAATCCTCCAAAGTTAGTTAGGAAAATAAAATTGTCAAAGATTCCAAAGACAACCACAAGGCGTTCTATAGTTATGACAAGAATCTAAATGGCAATGCTCAGATAAGCTCTGAGCTACAACAGAATGGCATTAAATATACTGATCCCAAGGATATTGCCAATATCCTGGCAGATCGATTTAATGCTAACTTCACCCCCCCCCCCAAAGGGTCCATCACACTATCAAAAGATTGCAAAATTCCGGTAATCACAGCCACACAGGTAGAAACTGCACTCTCCAAAGCTAAGACTACAGCACCCATGGGACCAGATGACATCCCGGGCTGTGTACTACATGAACTACAAAATGAACTGACACCTCACCTAAGTGTCATGTTTAATCATAGCCTCACCTCAGGCTTTGTGCCCACTGAGTGGTGCACAGCTACAGTTATCCCACTCCACAAGGGGGGCTCCACCTTGTATTACGGGAACTACCGTCTCATCAGTCTGATGAGCCTGATCTGCAAGGGCATGGAACGCATTATAATGGAACTTATAAACAAAGACATTGGCAACCTTCAAACACTGGACCCCACCCAGTTTGGGTTCGTGAAGGGCCGATCTTTTCTCCTGAACCTTTTTGACTTCTTTGAATCAGTCTCCAGAGCTGTGGATGAGGGTAAGGCGGTCCAAACAGCCTATCTGGACCTTGCCAAGGCCTTTGACACCATTACCCACTCTGGAATCATATATAAACTTACTAAGCTGGGCATAAATCCCTATGTCACTCGATGGGTTGCCAACTGGCTTACTGACAGAACCCACCCTGTAAAAGTGGCTGACTCCAAATTCAGCTCCAGACAAGTGGAGTACCTTAGGGTTCAGTCCTGGGACCACTCTTGTTTGGCATCTACTTCTCTGAAGTACAGGCCAACACTAAGGGACTCTGACTAACAAAGTTCGCAGATGACTACAAACTGGGAGCCATTATTGAATCCCCAAATGATGTGGATATTCTACAAAAAGGCCTTACAGAAACAAATGCTTGGTGCCAGAACCATGGGCTCAAGCTTAATGCCAAGAAATGCACAGTTATCCCCTTTGGGAAAAAACATGTACCCATGAATTACCACATAGGTGGCAGTACACTAAACACCGAAAGTGTGATGAGAGACTTAGGGACACAGGTGGACAGTGGTCTCACCTTCGATAACCACATCACCACAACAGTCAGGGAATCCTTCTATGTGGCACACCTCATCACTAAGGGCTTTTCATCCAGAAAATAGATAATTGTCCCACTGTACTCATTCCTCATTAGACCCATTATAGAGTACAATGCCCCGTTTGGTATGTACCTCACAAGACATCTGCAACAACTGGAAAGGCCGCAGAAATACTTCACTAAAAGAACCACAGGCCTAAAGCACATGCCCTGTGCTGACCGTCTAAAAACACTCCAGCTATACTCTGTGGCATATCGTCTACTCAGAGGCGATCTCTGCTTAACATACAAGTTCATGTCAAACCCTGAGCTGTTGGACATGCTCCACTTAACGAAATCCCAATCCCTCAAAGCCACACACTCCAGGGATCTAAACCTTGTCATCACAATGAACAAAACATGCTGGAGGGATAGGTTCCTGACCCAGAGACTCTCCATAATCTGGAATACACTGCCCATACATGTCAAGCAGAGCACCTCATTTGCCCTCTTCAAAAGGAACCTTGACAATTGGATGGGAGATAGGAAATTCAACCCGGGGATCACACCAGTCGCCCTGCTAGACAGGGGTTCAAGAAAGTAAATATTGTGGGAAGAAATATCCAGGGAAATGTTATGGCTATGCTTGTATAGTCCCTAGGGACGATAGCCTAGTACCAACCTATGAACCTCTGAACCTATAAAAGTTGATCAAATAGACAAAGATCAAAAAATAAGATATAAGGAATGTGTTGACCCTTGGAAATATTAACCAGAAGAAAAGATTATGGCTATAAAGGAAAGAAACAAGTGGTGTAGTAATGAAGTGGAATGTCAAGATTTTCTATGGAGTTTGGGGAAATCTCCACACAACCTTATAAAAAGAAAAGTGAGAGAATACGCCTGTACAGTGGTGAAGAAGAAACCACAGAACATGTTTTTCTAAAATGTAAGAGTACAGAAACTATGGGAAAATTATGTGAGGAAATTCTTTTTTTTTTCAAAATTAAAAAAAATATAGCGACATAAACATGGATATGATTGAATATGGATACTATAAGAAAAAATATAAGAGAAGAATGGACAAACATTTTATGTAATATGGGTAATTTGGAATGAGAGATTAAATACAATTCTGTTCAATGGAAAATGGATCTTATCAGTGAGATTAAGGAAAATCAGACTGTGGTTATGGGAGAAAGAATGGGGGTCTAGTTTAAAGAAGAATGCACTGAGATGAAACAGAACGTATAAAGAAGAAATGACGTGAATGTCTGAATAAAGTCTTATACATTTGTAAACATGTTTAAAATGATGTAAAATGCAAATATATAAAAATGTACATAACACATAAATAAAGGATATTTTTACATCCACCTGAGCCACCACTAACTCAAGCAGATGAAGCCTTGTTTTAATGTCTTATCCAAAGGACAACACATTCAGGAGTGCAGCACCCCCTTTATACTGCACTGCAGTGTCAGTAATTGATATGCCTGGTGTGGAAATAGAGACAACAGCCTTCTGCACTAAACACAACTGTGCCACCTGTTGTGCCACTGACACTGCAAATTCACATGCTCATTTCTTTCCAAATGTGCCCTGTAGCATAGCTATTTTCACTCTGCATTTCTTAGTATAGTTTGCTATGCTTTCCTTTTTGTATATACCTGTGAGACCATTGACATTCAAAGATAATATGGAAAATGTTGCTATTATGATTGGAAGTTATTATTCCCTCCTGTTATGTAGAACAGCTTATTTTAACTGGTGTTTCTACTTACACTAAGTGCTGCCTGTTTTTGTCTTATCTTTATTCCTCTTCCAGTTGTGGAAAACAACTTGAATGCTTTCATAAAACATTATCATTTAGCCATTGAAAGAAAAAAGTATTCTATTTTTATTGCACTCCTAATACATTGTCTCTATAGATACATGATAAACAGATGCACAGTTGCCTTCAGCTACAAGCTTCCAGTGTTGCATTGTGAATATTTATTTACTAAAGGAAAACTTTTCATTTCTTTCACTGTTTTTATTTACTTGCTTCTTCTTAAAACTTGTTGTTAGATCAAGCCAAGGGCTTTACTCCAGTCATGTCCCTATGCTCTATTAGCTGTTGCTCACCCCAGAAACCTAAGATTACAGCCTATTATCTTAAACATGGTTTTTGTCCAGGCTTTCTTCTCTTTTTACATTGTGGTATTTATATTTCTTAAAATTAAACAAGAAGAAAGAAAGGAGAAGGAAAATGGGGCACTTGTTTATTTTAGTACCCCTGTAACACACAAAAATCACTGGAAATGCTATATAACATGCAGTATATGTGTTGTTTTATAAAATACTGTTAAGAACAAAAATTGTGTTTCTTACCATTATCTCTTTCGTTCCTTTTTTCCTGCCCTTAATGTTTTTCCAAATATTAATAACATGAAGTAGGACATATGCTTTAGAGCCCCCTACAAGTCTAACAAATTCGAAAAAGCCCAATATTTCCAGGTTTTGTTGTTCCCCCATATTTCACAAATGTGATTGATGCTTTGCAATCCCACATTTATTCATTAATTTCTGGGTTGATGGTTTTCTTCCTGTTGATCTCCATCTCCCAGCTCAAGCCTCTTGGTTCTTCTAGTCAACTCCTGTGCTTTTCTCTCCCTCTCAAGCATTTTCCTTTGGAAGATTAGAAAAAGTTTCACTGGCAAAGTCTCTCTATGAGCTTTACTGTCTCCAGCTTTTAGTACATTGTCCTTCTGTAACAGATTTGTCAGAATCAACTCTTTCTGCTGGTAGGATTCCATCTCTATTATTAGAGGTCTTGACTGTTTTCTCATGGCTAGGTTTAGAGGATACTACATGATGTGCCCTTCCAATTTACCACTCCTACTGTGGAATACCAGTCCAGTTGCTTATCTGTGCTTCCATAAAATTAAGACAATTTACTCCTTCCATTTTCTCTGGTACAGCAGAAGATCTCAGTTTTTTTGTATATGCTCTGTTTTCTAATTATACCATTTTTTGAAAAATCTCTTCTTGAACAGTCTCATACTCAGCCTCATTTCTTCATTTCGACCTCTGATTTTTTAGTTTTATCAACTCATCTGAATATCTGTTTAAAGTTTCTTCCATTTCCCCAGCTTTTTGTCATTTGAGTTGATATGCTTCTTTAGTGTTTTGTTTGTTTTTACCAGCTCTGAGCACATTTGACTGATTTTTTTCTTCTAGATTACTGGAAGCCAAGTCTTACACCAAAGTTGAAGCTTGAACTGCTTTTTGCTGAACAGCTGCAAAATTCTTCCAGTCAGTGTTTTCTCTTCACCTTTTGTAGTTGATTTTCTTTCAGGTTCTCTAAATTTCTTCTTTGCTGGCATCCAATCAATCAGTTACAACCCAGTAACTGAAATTCACCAGCTCTCTTTTCTGAGTTCCATTTTCATACTGGGAGAGCAGAAATTAAGATGTTACTCAGTGTGCAGTCATCTTGGAAGTCCCAATGTATATGCATCCTTGATAAATAAAATGAGCCTTACCTGTCAAAAAACAGATCGGCAGAAGAGAAAAAGGATGTTTCTAGAAGTGGAAAGAGGATAGTGTAAACTGTTAACATTATTTACAATATTTATAATACTCATAAAGCAAGCTTAATGTACTACTAGATAGATAAAAGCTTAATGTACTACTAGATAGATAATACTAGAGATTATGACTTATAAGAGGAAGAAATGTGTAGTCCTTGTAACATTTTGGAAGTATAAGAGTTATCCAGTATCCTTTAAGCATGAACATTTGTTGTCTTTTGTTGAGGTGTATTCAATTTTATTAGATATTTTCATACCTGTCAAGCCACAGATGTTGAGAATAGGCACAAAGTCCCTTAAAATATAGGTACATCCAGCCAAAAATGTGTCTAATTAGCATAACACTTGAATACCAAATAATACATTTGGTGTGCAGGAATGTGGAGTACTAGTCCAAAACATATATTTAAAAAAACAGATAGCAATAAAAATATAGAAAAATGTAAGCACTATATCAGAGACAGTGCAAAATCTGTAGACTTTTATGAACTGAATTGCAAAATTCTACCATACAAGGTCATTTATTTTGGGTTCTGAAAAAAATATATATGTATTTGTTTTATTTATCCTTTGTTGATCAGGTTAGTCCCTGTAGTCAAGTGGCCCCCTCTTTATGCAAATTATTGGGGATGCTAGTATACTGATTATATTGATTATGTAGTGTAGTTTTCTGTGTGCCAGGCATCTTCAAAAATTCATGAGTGATGAGTGGGATTCTGAAAATTGTGTGAAGGGGTAAATCAAGCCTGAAAACAGGGATATGCCTCCAAAAATAGATATATCATGTGCAGTGATAAATCAGGCCTGGAAATAGGTGTGTTCTTCCAAATTTTGGATGGTTAAGAGATATGTTTTCATGGTTCAGTTTAAGTGTTTCACTAGGAAAAATATTCTGAACTGGTGAATGCATGTTTATTTCATCTTTAACATGGAGAGGCCAAGACGATATGATTAGGAAACAGAAGTACAAAAACTGACAATGTATTCAACAAAGTGTTACAAGGACAGTTGTGTGCGACACACATGGCCCTAGTTAACTGGCACTGTGAAAATGAATTATTTATACCACTGTTCTGCCAAATTCTACCGGAGAGTCTGTGGTACAACATTGTATATAGTTTGGTTATAAGCATTAGATGCACCATTGGTGTAAGAATTACATTGTGATGAAATTATCTACAGAATTGCATTTCAATTAAAATAAATTTTAGTTAATATTGAATTGTGGGTGTGGAGTTCAGAGTTTACCTTAAGCTATGAATTACTGTGTAGGGTAACATTTCCAACAACAGATATATGCTGCAGTGGTGAATTTGTTAAAGGAATTCTAACATAGAGGGCATGCATTAGAAGTATGTGGTAGGAACTGGTTAAGGGTGCAACAGAAGGGGATTAAGGACAGAGAGGAAATGTGAGCAACTAATGACAGTAGGAGTAGTAAAATAAAGATGGGACAGAGGCAGACATTATTTCAGATACTGGGAATTAGGCTCATGTGGCCTGCAACTGTTTCATCTCAAAGTGTGTCTGAGTCCAGAGTTATAAAGACAAGACTAAGGTATGGAGAGAACTGAATAACTGGAGGAAGGAGGCAGAATTTTTAGAAAGAGGTGACTATCTTAACAAGTAGGCTTCCATGATGGAAGCTAAAGAAAAAGTATGAACAAAGAAAAGTGCCACAGCACAACAACAAAAAGCAAAACGCCGACCCATCTTATGACTTATAACTGAAAACAGTGGCACAACAACACAAGGCAGCTATCTTAAATTCTCTCTGTCTCTCTTTTTTTATTTTACTTTGTTCTTTTTCTATGAGCGTTTCATATCCCTGGTTCTGTACAACTGCTCCAGGTGACAAGAACCACTTTCCAATCTGATCACACTACTATATGGCATTTGGTCCTAGGACCCTGACTTCAGCATCATCTAATGTTTGAAACAAAGCAAAGAATGACCATGTGGTCAGACTTACCTAGTGCCCACCTTCATAAGAGATATTCTTTGCAATAAGAAATTGCAGATTTACAGAGAACTAGATTTGTTTTTAGCGATCACTGATGCTAATATCAAGAGCCCATCTGCCAGCTCCTCAGTATTCCTATCTCCAGTAGTTTTCACACTTGGAGGATTCCCAAATGTAACTCTTACTGGGAGGGTCCTCCTTCAAGGGGAGATTTGGAAGTTCTAAGAGATGCATGTCACCAGGTTCTACTGAGTAGGATGGCACTGGAGAGGGGGGGGGTACACTGTGTCTTTCAGTATTTTTATACCATTTTCCCCACTATAGTGCAATCCTGGAGTGAGTATATATAGTTAGGGGGTGTGGGGGATCATAGCCCCCCACTTAGTTTGAGTACATATTGTCTTCTGGACAGAGTCATTGGTGTTGCAAATATGCATGTCTAGTGTTTAAAATGTATTGTTTTGAAGTTTTTGGTAAAATACAATATAAAACAAACAAGGTGGGGGTATGCCCTCCACATCCCCCAATGTGGGGTGCTGTGCCCCCAACCCCCTAACTATATATATTAACTTCAAGATTGCACTACAGTGTGGAAAAGTGCATAAATATGTTAGTTGCCTTACAGTACTCTACATAGTGCCATATATACTAAGTTCAGTTCAGTGAAATGAGTTTTCAGTAATTTGTGTTTGCAGCGAAGTGGTCAGGGTGAAATGAAATTCAGTGAAATGAGATTCAACGAAATTAATTTGACCTATATATATATATATATATATATATATATATATATATATATATATATATATTTCTTCCAGTTACCTGCATAAACCACTGCAGGGACATGGAATGCCCAGGGGCTATTCTGGCACTCAGTAGGCACATTGCATAGAAATGTATTCTGAACTGGATGCCAGCCCATCACAGGATGCACACACATTTGCCCTGTCACATGGACCGCACACTTACATGCAGTTTTGGGGACTGCCAATTCGCCTGGGAACTAAAGCATTTAGCAAAGTCCATACAAGCGCAGAGAGGATGTGCTGTCTCTACATAGGCGGGACTGCAGCTAAGAACTGAGCTGAGAAACTGAGAACTGTGAGGTAACAGTGCTGACCACTGCATCATTGTGTCACATGGACCGCACACTTGCATGCAGTTTTGGGGATTGCCAATTCGACTGGGAACTGAAGCATTTAGCAAAGTCCATACAGGCACAGAGAGGATGTGCTGTCTCTACACAGGAGGGGCTGCAGCTAAGAACTGAGCTGAGAAACCGAGAACTGTGAGGTAACAGTGCTGACCACTGCACCATTGTGTCATATGGACCGCACACTTACATGCAGTTTTGGGGACTGCCAATTCAACCGGGAACTGAAGCATTTAGCAAAGTCCATACAGGCACAGAGAGGATGTGCTGTCTCTACACAGGAGGGGCTGAGAAACCGAGAATTGTGAGGTAACAGTGCTGACCACTGCATCATTGTGTCACATGGACCGCACACTTACATGCAGTTTTGGTGTCTGCCAGTTCAACTGGGAACTGAAGCATTTAGCAAAGTCCATACAGGCACAGAGAGGATGTGCTGTCTCTACACAGGAGGGACTGCAGCTAAGAACTGAGCTGAGAAACCGAGAACTGTGAGGTAACAGTGCTGACCACTGCATCATTGTGTCAACCTCACCCACGCCCCCCCCATATATATATATATATATATATATATATATATATATATATATATATATATATATATATATGTGCGAATGTAAAACCACAAGAATGATTAAATATCATGAGAATAATCTTTAAATTCTTTTCAAGGATGGTTAAGGCCTTTCTTCTAACTGGTGCTACTATGGCTTTTATAATATAAATTAAGGGGGTGTGGGGATTTGGGGATTACTAGATCCCAGTACACCCAGATCTAAAAAAGCTCAGTCATAATTTTCAACCAACTATTACACAGGTGTGTGTGTGTGTGTGTGTGTGTGTGTGTATCTCAACACTGTATTCTGATAAATGGATGTGATAAATATGCTTAGCAGCCATAGAGTATATATATTTTTTATCAGCACTGTATGCATGTTATTAAACATTCAGTACTACATTGTACATTGAAATTGGATTTCAATATAATAGAATGTGAACCCTGTGAGTACAGAGGAGAGAACTACAAGAACAAACCTGAAATGAGAGAAATTTAAGTGGCTGATCCACTTTAGATGCAGATAAGTTCCATATGTTATTAATAGAGTTGATATAAAATGTTTTTGAAGGAGAGAAGGTTGTAAAAATAAAGAAGATAAGTGTACATGAATATTAATTATGTAGTAGATAATATAGTATATTTATGTTTCATGTATATTTTTTACTTGACTTTTTATGTATGTTATCTTTTCAAGATATAGTCGTGATTATCATGTGATGAGTTTTTAGGTTTTATAATATACTGTCTGATTACTTATTTGTTGATTCTGAGGAAGTTCTGTGGATGTTACAGGACGTAAACCGATTAATCCACAGAAGATCAGTAGAAAATGTATTCTTGAGAATCCTTTACAAATATAATAAACCCAGACTAAGAAAAGCATAACAAACTCTGATTAGAAATTAGACTAAAGCACTCATCAGAAAATTCCTTCCATATGCCTAGAGAATGTTGATAATCCATCAGTTTGAAATGGAGTTTATAGGCTCATAGGTGTGCACTAGGCTAATGGGCCTGGGGCCTTTACAAGCCTAGCCATAGGATTACCCTGGCATCGTGCCACCCAACCTTAGTTCCCAGTGCCTCTGTCGAGTAGAGCCACTGGAGTTATCCCCTGGGTGAATTTTCTATTTCCCATCCACTCATCAACATTTCTCTTGAAGAGGGTCAGCAAGGTGCTCTGCTTGACATGTATGGGATGTCTATTCCATAGCATGAGCAGTCTCTGGGTTATGAACCTGTCCCTCCAGTACGTTCTGTTGTTTGTAGTAATGAGGTTGAGGTCTCTGGAGCGTGTGGTGTGGAGGGATTGGGATTTCTTTAGATGTAACATTTCTAACAGAGCTGGGTCAGACATGACTTTGTAAGTCAAGCAGAGATCGCCTCTAAGTAGGTGATATGAGAAAATGAATAGTTTGAGTTTTTTGAGTCTGTCCATATAGGACAAGTGTTTAAGGCCTAGGATCCTCTTTGTGAGGTACTTTGAAAAGGGAGTGGAAATTTAATGTTGGACACTTGTATTGTTTTTTTTTTATGTTTTATGATATGATGTATGTTACTTGTAAAAAATAACATTCTGGTTGGCGGGGAGTTTACTTGTTTGAGGTTTTATTTTTTTATATAAGTTTTTGCATGCTTTTAATCATTTCTTTGTCAGTGCCATTATGTACAATCACACAAAAGAGGTAAAGATGATTTGCCCTTTCCTGCACTGTTGTGTGATCTTGAAGTTGGTATATATAAGTAGCAGGGGTGTGTTGGGGGGCTTATCCCCTTACAAAACCCCTTTTTTTCTTTCAATGGATTGGGAGTATTTTTTTTTCAGTGTATCAGCTTCCAATCTTTTTGTGTTTTGATGTTGTCACATATACTCAAATATACTTCTTGGCATGCAGTGACTCCCCAAGAATACAGGAAAAGTAAAGGACCAAAAGCAGGGTGCATCAGTAATAAGGTCTGCCTCCCACCTCCAGGGTCTGGGGTTCATTCTCACAATGCCTCTGTGTTATTTAATAAACCATGAGGAAAGGTGTCATAAGTAAAGAAATATTTGCCAGAACCTGAAAAAATATTATTTGCTTTCAAGGCTTGTGTATTTGGAACTAGAGAAGTATAATTCTCAGTGGAAAGTTGCTCAGTTGCAACTCCTAAAATTATTTTTCTGTATAGAAATTTAACACAAAAACTTAGAAGAGTTGGATCCCTGAGTTTGATTTATTTCTTAGTGTGAGTGGATTAGCAGAGGAGCCTGGAAATGTATATTGTGCCATATTGTTGTGCATTGTTTTCACAACAGCCATAAGGTATTTAATGCTTTTATTTTTCAAAGATTAAAAAGACAAAATTGCAGATCTTTGGAAGAACTTAAATAATTATTGCAAACCTGAAAAGAAATTGCAATGTATTTGACACTGGTTCCTTACAAGTGCACAATGTCATGCAGAAGTTTAGAATCCTTACAAGTGCACAATGTCATGCAGAAGTTTAGAATCCTTACAAGTGCACAATGTCATGCAGAAGTTTAGAATCCTTACAAGTGCACAATGTCATGCAGAAGTTTAGAATCCTTACAAGTGCACAATGTCATGCAGAAGTTTAGAATCCTTACAAGTGCACAATGTCATGCAGAAGTTTAGAATCCTTACAAGTGCACAATGTCATGCAGAAGTTTGGAATCCTTACAAGTGCACAATGTCATGCAGAAGTTTAGAATCCTTACAAGTGCACAATGTCATGCAGAAGTTTAGAATCCTTACAAGTGCACAATGTCATGCAGAAGTTTAGAATCCTTACAAGTGCACAATGTCATGCAGAAGTTTAGAATCCTTACAAGTGCACAATGTCATGCAGAAGTTTAGAATCCTTACAAGTGCACAATGTCATGCAGAAGTTTAGAATCCTTACAAGTGCACAATGTCATGCAGAAGTTTAGAATCCTTACAAGTGCACAATGTCATGCAGAAGTTTAGAATGCTTACAAGTGCACAATGTCATGCAGAAGTTTAGAATGCTTACACGTGCACAATGTCATGCAGAAGTTTAGAATCCTTACAAGTACAAGTTTAGAATCCTTACAAGTACAAGTTTAGAATCCTTACAAGTGCACAATGTCATACAGAAGTTTAGAAGATTATGTTAATGAGCTGCAGAATAAAAACAACGACTACAAATTTCATGAGCTGCATGATTGAAGAAATGTGCAAACAAGGCGCAGACTCGTAATAGAAACAAACCTCATCTTGCCAAAAGGTGTGGATGAGTGCAGAGCCTGTGAAATTACCAGTGCACAATTAAATGACTTAACTAATAAAAAGGACTTGTGTAAGATAAAATTTGAATCAAACAGTAAATCAAAAATTAGATCTAAAGAAGCTTCCTGTAATGATGCTGTGATAAGGTGGAAGTTCCAATGGTCACTTGCATAGTTATAAATATTGTTACTTTGATTAAGAATTAATGGGAAGGTGTATGAGTGTGAGCTTGTTTAGCATTGATCTTGAAAGCTGTCAGGAGGCTGGAAAACAAATAAGTAGTGGTAATGAAAGCTGCTGAAATGCCAGGTGCATCGGTCGTGCACATGGTGGAAGGGGGAGGGGGAAGCTGTTGAAATGCCTGGTGCATTGGTCGTGCACACGATGGAAGTTAAAGGAGAAAGCTGCTGAAATGCCAGGTGCATCAGTCATGCACATGGTGGAAGGGGGAGGAGGAAGCTGCTGAAATGCCAAGTGCACTGATCGTGCACATGGTGGAAGGGCGAGCAGGATGCTGCTGAAGTGCCAGGTGTATTGTTTGTGCACATGGTGGAAGGGGAAGGAGGGAGCTGTTGAAATGCCTGGTGTATTGGTCGTGCACATGGTGGAAGTTAAAGGAGAAAGCTGCTGAAATGCCAGGTGCATCGGTCGTGCACATGGTGGAAGGGGGAGGACGAAGCTGCTGAAATGCCAGGTACATTGATCATGCACATGGTGGAAGGGGGAGGAGGACGCTGCTGAAATTCCAGGTGCATTGTTTGTGCACATGGTGGAAGGGGAAGGAGGAAGCTGTTGAAATGCCTGGAGCATTGGTCGTGCACACGGTGGAAGTTAAAGGAGAAAGCTGCTGAAATGCCAGGTGCATCGGTCGTGCACATGGTGGAAGGGGGAGGAGGAAGCTGCTGAAATGCCAGGTGCATTGATCGTGCACGTGGTGGAAGGGGGGAGGAGGAAGCTGCTGCACTTGATGAAAACTGCGGAATACCTGATTCTGATGAACATTCCAAAGTATTGTTGGAACACATTCTGGGGGCGATTCAAAATATTAACACTCAATTGGACAGTTTTCTTCATCAGTTAATTGAAGCAGTGAACTTGTTGCAGTAGACATTGTTATGGCATTACAACAAGAAATCAAGTTTTTGAAGGAGTAGAGGGTGAAGCAAATTGTTGCAGGATGAACAATTTTATTTTTGTTTGCATGCTATAGTGTGCAATATACACCATGGGCAAGTCAACAGTTTAATATGATATAATTCTGTGGTTTAAAAATAGAACTATTTAGTGCATTGTCTGTTGTTATGACTAAACCATTAGCCATTAACAACTATTTCTAAATTATTTTGAGTGTAAATTTGAGTTACTATTATTTAAGCATTCGCAATTTAGTCATTTTCCAGCTGTAATGCTTAGTAGATTTACCCAAATGCTTCTGAGTTTGTCATTTTTAGCTGGTCCCAGCTGCTAGTAAGTTTTCCATATATATTTCTTCTTGGCATTTTCTGTATTGTTATAACCACCAAGATTAACTGTATATACCAGGTCTAAATCCATCAGATTATAGATTAAGTCTAGCCTTTTTCAACTAGTTGTTCCAAGCAACCCCAGCTAGTTGTGTTGTCATTATTGTGTAACTAATACAAAATGTTCATTTATTTCCTATTAGAACTGATCCATGCTACCCATTTCTGTAACTACTGCATTCTGGTTAAACTTCTGTCATCATGGAGGCAAACATTGCCCATTACACTTCTCTTGAAAGTCTGTTGGCATTAAGTTTTCTGAGGCATTGTAGCAACTGCCTCATGTTTACTGACAATCCTTTACTGCTGAACCTCTGACTCCACCTGTACAGAGATACAGTTATTACTTTGGCTGGAGGGTTATCTCACTGCTCTACCAACAGACACAGCAGCGTAACACCACATTAACATTCGCTGAGAACCAGTGTCTGAAAAATCCCTGCCTAATCATTCATTCCATGCACATGATGCACCCACCTAGCTAGCCTTAGTTGCCTAGGAAAACTCCTGTATCTTTACATTTCACTGTGAACTTTGACTGCAAGATCTTGCCTCAAAGGTCACTCAGGCCCAGAGGAAAGAAGATAAAGTCTTATTATTGGTAATTCTAAAGTCGTCTCTGCTGACATGACACACACCAGACGAGGTAAAATAGATAACAGTGAGCTGTCTCTCTCTGGTGCTAGTATTAACGATGTCACAGGGGCCGTTGGGACCCTTTGCCATCTCAAATATGATCACGACTGCTCATGTGTTGGAGAACAATTAAAGGTGCCTTTACATGTGGAAGCTGCAAAAATACACGACTGAGCTTCTAGTGTGTGTCTCCAAGGAAGGAGACTTGCTAGCATTGAGCAGCATTCTATGCTCACTGCCAAAAGAACAGTCGCTACAGTTCATAGGCATACGTGTGGGCAGAAGCCGGTACATAGAACTGGGATGTTACATCAGCATGGTAGGCAGGAAGACATTGCATGCAATGGCAGAGTTGTTCAAGTAGACCGAGTTGCTGGAGGGATTTAAGGGGGAAACTGAAGGCATCATTAATTAAAATAAATAAATGGGGCTTAAAGTAAAAGAAGAAAAATAATTTGCTATGGCAAAAAAAAAAAAAAGCAGACACTGTCTCCATCTCTGTTGTCAGTTTGATTAGCAGCCCAGGTGCCATAAGATGTTTCAGAAGTGAGAGGGAGGTTTGAGTAGTTAGAGGTCAGTTCTCCTCATCTAGGGGTGGGTGGGCATGAAGTGTGGAGGTTAGGGAAGAGCTAGCGTTAACAATATGGCTCAATAACTACCTAAAACATAAGATACAGGGAGGTGCATTTAGGAGTGCAATACTGTCTGCAAAGGACACTACAGGTGTGAGCCACTAAAGAGGTCAGAAGTGATCCCTTCTTTGTTCAGATTATTCATAAGTGATAGCAGCTGTAATTATTGTTATACGATATACCTGTCAGTGATATAGAGGTGGGGCAGTAGCAACAAATGTGATAATGAACTGTAGTGCATTTTGGTATAGGTGCAGAACTGCAAGTAAATTCTTAGATTAAATGCCAACTGATGCACAAACATGGGCTCTGGCAAGGGATGAAATAACCTAAAGTTGGAGTGCACTTATATGTGTGCACATGCAGACAGGGGTATTGTAAATAGTGAAAGCAGAAAATTACTTTTGCATTTTGTTCAGCCTAGAATGAACCACAGTCCTGCTGGAGGGTAGTGGCAAAGTGACCCAATGCTTGGCTATATTAGTATTATAGTATTTTTGTTGTTAAACGGTTAACCTAACTAGTTGGTACATATTATTACAGAATAAATGTTGTATTGCAAACCTCAGATGCTTTAGTTTCGAACTCAAACTAGTTCTGAGGCCCTCTGATTTTATTTTACTTTTTAATTTGTTAAGTGGTGTAGACCTCAGCTCCAGTTGGACTGTTTCAGGCTCAACCTGGGATGGACAACAACAAAATCAGTGATGCATTAATTACAATCATATCTGTACACAGATCCACTCTGTCCAGAGACATTGGAAGCATGTTATATGAAAACATATAAGTGAATTGTAAATATTTAGCGTATCTAGAGGCTGTTGAAGAATGAGATAAGGTGAACATCACTAGAATCACAGATGTAGCCAGGTCTGCTACCTCTAAAAAGTCATATCTAGACATTTTTCTGTTGTCGAACTATGGGCACTTAGTTTGCTTCTACTGCTTACTGACAAATTTACATTTCTTATTAAAGTTGTTAAAAGAATTTGAATGTGTTTGTTCTTTTATACTTAATAAATAAATTATATGTAGCATAATGTGTGAATTATGTGAAACTGCAGATCATTTGTATTGAACATGCGCACCGTGGAGGCCTCAGTAAAAATACAGTGTATTGTTATAATGCACGTACCTGAAGGAGACCATCCATTTGTGCCTGCTGAATGGCACACAGCAACGGTTATCCCACTCCACAAGGGGGGAGCCACCACGGACCCCGGGAACTACCGCCCCATTAGCCTGACGAGCCTGGTCTGCAAGGCCATGGAATGTATCATCATGGAACTTATAAACAAAGACATTGGTAATCTCCAAACCCTGGATCCCACCCAGTTCGGGTTTGTAAAAGGCAGATCACATCTCCTAAACCTGATAGACTTCTTTGAAGCAGTCACCAAAGCCGTAGACAAGGGTAAGGTGGTTCACACAGCCTATCTAGATCTTGCCAAGGCTTTCGACACCATCCCTCACTCTGGAATTATAGATAAACTCACTAAACTAGGTATAAATCCCTATGTCACAAGATGGGTTGCCAACTGGCTCACTGACAGAACCCACAATGTGAAAGTAGCAGACTCTAAATCCGACTTCAGACCAGTGACAAGTGGAGTACCACAGGGTTCGGTCCTGGGTCCCCTCCTGTTTGGCATCTACTTCTCTGAAGTACAGGCTAACACAGAAGGTCTTTGGCTAACGAAGTTCATAGATGACTGCAAACTAGGAGCCATAATCGCAACTCCTAATGATGTGGACATCCTACAAAAGGGCCTCACTGAGACAGATGCCTGGTGTCAAAGCCGTGGCCTCAAGTTCAATGCTAAAAAGTGCATTGTCATCCCCTTTGGTAAAAACTTTGTACCCATGAACTACAACATAGGCGGTAGTATACTTAACACTGAAAGTGTGATAAGAGACCTTGGGACACAGGTGGATAGTAGTCTCTCCTTTGATAATCACATCGCCACAGTAGTCAGGAAATCCTTCTACGTGGCACATCTCATCACAAAAGGTTTCTCATCCAGAAAAAAAGAGGTCATTGTTCCCCTCTACTCATCACTCATTAGACCCATTATAGAGTACAATGCCCCTTTTGGTATGTACCTCACAAGACATCTACAACAACTGGAAAAGCTGCAGAAATACCTCACAAAGAGGATTACTGGCCTCAAACAGATGCCCTACACAGACCGTCTCAAAAAACTCCAGCTTTACTCCATCGCATATCGCCTACTCAGAGGTGATCTCTGCCTAACATACAAAGCTATGTCAAACCCAAAGCTGTTGGACATGCTCCACTTAAAGAAATCCCAGTCCCTCCGAGCTACACGCTCTAGGGACCTAAATCTTGTCACCACAATAAGCAGAACATGCCGGAGGGATAGATTCCTGTCCCAGAGACTTCCCATACTCTGGAATAAACTACCTATCTATATCAAACAAAGCTCCTCATTAGCACTCTTCAAGAAAAAAAATTGATGACTGGATGGGAAATAGGAAATTCACCCTGGGGATCACCTCTGTGGCTCTGCTCGACAGTGGCACAGGAAAATAATTTTCTTTGGTGGCAAAAGCCAGGGTACCTTTTTGGCTGGGCTTGTATAGGCCCCAGGGCCGATAGCCTAGTACCTACTTATGAACCTATGAACCTATTAACCAATGGAGGGGAGGAGTCATACATAAGTAAATAAAATGATGGGCTATAGAATATGGCATGAGAAGAGGAATGACAGTCCTGGACATGTACAGACTGGAGTATGGACAGTGAGAGGACAACGTGGTAGTCCTGAAAGTGACCAGTTGGAGATGACAAGGTTCATAGTGACAGGTTAGACTGATGGCCCTGATTGTGTACAGCCTACAACAGTCAGATTAACAGAGTGAGGGCAGCCTAGATGTGTATAGCCTGAGCTTGGGACAATAAGATTCATAGTGGGAGTATAGATTAGCAGCCCAGATCTTTGACTCACATTCTATCACCACTCTGATCTATCACTGTCTAAACCTGATAAAACTACAAGCAGAACATATAGCAAAATCACTGAATCATATATTCAAACATATCCCAGTTTCCAATATTATTCTCTAAAACTAGAAATATGCTATCCAAAAGTAAAAATCCAGCAACAGCCTCAGACGGCAGACCAACAGACATTTAATGTACCCTTGTCAGAATCCTCAAAAGGCTACTGCATAATTGGTTGATGGGATGCATATATAAATGTGATTTATTCTCAGCTAAGTAACATTGTTATAGACAAAGTTATCCAACTATAAATAATCTATATGATGTCATGGAAAAGAGACATTTTACTGGACCCCCACCCCTTTTGTTGACCAAAAGCATGCTTTTGAAATTGTTAATCACTCACGCCAACTGAAATCACATCATACTTTTGGTACAGATGACTGACGTCTTAACTGGTTTGAGGCCTACCTTTTCAGTAGAGCCTTCGTTGTCCAACTAGGTTCCCTTGGCTCCGCTAATGGTACATTTTCAGTTGAAGTGTCTCCAGGAACAGTCCCTGGCCCCTTACTTTTCTTCATATTTATAACAACCCTCCATACACCCTCCCAACCTGAACTGTACTACGGCATCATAGTTGTCAGGCCCAGCAACTCTCTCAATAAAGTAAAAGAGCAGTTACAAACTGGTTGAGTCTTATATAGAATTGACTGATAAAACATGGAGCTCATCACTAACTGCAGCAAAATTAGCACACAGTCTTATTTGGCACTAGTCCAATACTTAAAACCAGTTCTGCTTTAGTTGAAAAGATCCAGAAGGAGCATCCCTCCCTTCTGTTTATTCAGTAGAGGTAACTTTTATAATATTAGACCTACAGCTAACATTTTCTATACATTCAGAATGCTTAACTTAAAAAGTTCTTACCTAGATAAAAACTGCTCAGAAAAATGTCCTTCCATTCGAAGCCTATAAAGCTCATGTTACAGTTCATAGATTAGTACTAGGCTAACTGCCCTTGTAGGTCATTTTAAGCCTAGCCAATTACCCAATGTGAGAATCAAACCCTGCACCTTGTGTCTGTAAGGAAAACACCTTAACCATTATGCCAGCCTCTCCCTTATCTAGATGATAATGACAGAAAGTGAATGTGGTCTGCCCCGATCATTACAGGTAACTTACTTAAAATACATACACAATACAGGTTTTAGTTAGTAAAATCTGATACTTTATTTCCCATGCATGTCCAGAATTTATTTCCCATGCAAGTGCCAGGAATAACATTGCACTTTCTCCCTGTTACAGCAAGACTTACTTTCATCTGAACTTTGTGACATTTAAGCTCCTTAAGTGCGAGTACTGTGCACCTCTAACCTCCAAACTTCATCACAGAGAAATTCATTTAACACTGGTAATATTATCAACCCAATAAGAAAATTCATCATAAAAACTTTAGGAGAAAAAGCCCTCTCAAAAATAGCTCGTTTCATGAAATACCCTCCCACAGGAAAGCTGAAGGAAAAATAATGTCAGAAAGTTTAGAAAGAAGATCCTGCACAGACTTATGGCAATCAGACTCCAATAGATAGGATCGGGCACTATTCATATTCTCAGCCTATGCCCCACAGCAGGGTTTTGACAGCAAGGAAAAGAATGCATTCAGCAGCAGTTTCAGGACCTACTAGATAAAGCAGGACAACATGAGTCAGTGTTGATAATGGGGGAACTCAATGCACATATCAGGACAGATGGAATTATATATGACTGCCTGGGTACACATGAATGGGGCAACAGGAATAAAGAAGGACAGGCCATTCTAGACTTCTGTTTGGCAAATGGCTTGATGGTGGGCAACACATGGTTCAGCAAGAGAGTCACAAGCTCATATACAAGCATGGCTCTGGAGTAGAATTAGTGACTGCAAACTCATCAAGTGACTCAGTCATCCCATAGTATAAACCACTGGTTGCCAACTAGGCTGAAGACCTGAATGCTGGCTGGAAAGAAAGCACAAACGTTCAAGGAAATACCCAGGGCTATAGTACCTGAGGAAGAAGAGGAAATAGGTGGAGTTGAAGAAGAAGAGCAGCGCCTCAAAACAGCAGGTGTGAGGATGACAGAACAGATCTGTGGCCGAGCCAGGCATGGAAATAAGGTACATAAGGAAAGCTGGTGGTGGAATGCAGAAGTCCAGGAAATCATCAGAAGAAAGAAGGAGCACAGGAAGAAAAGTAGAAAATAGAAAGAATGTACCAAGCTTGGAAGGAATACTGGTCGGCTAATAAAGGAACTAGGCTTCAGACGCTCTCTATGAACTTACGGACAGTGACTCAGTACACGGCACAAGGAAACTCTATCACGTTGTAAGGCAAAGACAGAAAGGTAAAGAAGATAGTCAGACACCCTTCATAAGGGGTGCCAGAAACAGCCTGGCCACCAGTCCACAGGACATCAAAGGCACATTGAAGGAGAACTTCCAGCAGCTTCTGAATGAAGAAAACTCAGCAGAATCTGTACTCCCCCAGGCACAGCCTACGATGAAAGAAAAAGAAGGCAGGGAAAGCAGCAGGCTCAGATGAGGTTATGGTAGATATAAACAACATATTGTGCAAGTTAGGGGAGAAATGGCTCCTGAGAGAACTCACAGTAGTATGGAGAGAAAGGCATATCCCAGATGACTGGAGAATAAGTATACTAGTGCCAGTGTACGAGAAGAAAGGGGGCATCCACAACTGTGGGCAGTACAGAGGTATCAACTCCTATCACGTAAAATGGAAGTTCTGGAGAGGGTGATTTAGAAATGAATATGTAGATTAGTGGAAAGTAAGATGGCAGATGAGAAGATTGGATTCAGATCAGGCGCAGCACAAATGACTTAATGTTTCCAGTCAGACAGATAGTTGAGAAGAAGCTAGAGATGAGGAAAAAGTCCAACTGGGCATTACTAGACTTGGAGAAGGTATATGACAATGTCCCAAAAAAGCTGATTTAGGTAGCCCTGAGACAGTTCAAAGTCCAAGAAACATTGATAGAATTAGTGCAGGCTCTCTACAGTGACCCAGTCACAAAAGTATGGACAATGTTCGCACTCTTAGAGAGGTTCCCAGTGGGAGTAGGTGTGCATCAGGGTTCAGATTTGAGAACACTACTGTTCATACTGGTGATGGACTATGTTAGCAAACAGGTCATGGGGGAACAGTTCAACAAAGTTGCTGTATGCAGAAGGTGTGGCATTGCAGGCAGACTCTGAACAAGAACTTTAGTGCAGGATATGGGAATATAATGCAAGACTGAACGTACACAGGATGAAACTTAGTACAGATAAGACAGTTGGAATGACAGCAAATGTGGGAGTCAGAAAGGCTGAGAATCGAAATGAAAGGGAAAATAGTGGGACAAGTTAACAGCTTCAAGTACCTGGGAGAGGTGGTTAAGGAAAAGAGAAGTTGAATGAGGATGTTAAAGTGAGAATTAGAGGGGCTGCAACCAAATGGCAGAGTGTCAGAAGAATGCCAAATAAGCTGCAAAGTAAGGTGTACTAACTAAACAGTGGTGCTAAGAGTGCAGAAACCTGGGCAGTAAAGGCAGAGCAGATGATGAAGCTGGAGGTGATGGAGATGAAGTGCCTGAGATGGGTGGTAGGATGCACACGGTGGGACAGACGAGGAAATGATGACATAAGAGCAGAGGCCAAAGTAGCTGCAATTGGAGAAGGTCAAAGAGAGCAGATTACAGTGGTTCAGGCACATGTGCAGAAAAGCAGAAAACAATCTTGTGAAGATTTGATACAGACAGGAAGAAGGGAAGAGGAACTGAGGATGTCCAGCAAAGAGGTTTATGGATTGGGAGAAAGAAGACTAGCAACAGCCAAGTGTGACTCTCAAAGAAGGTAAGAGAGTGGCACTGAAACCAGACAGATGGTCACAGTCGACGTGACTGCCTGACCACATGTAGAAATGGGAAAAAGTGGACTGATGGTGAGGAGGAGGAGGAGGAGGATAGAAAGAAGCTCTTGAAACATCTTAGCAAGTTCTATAAATGCATGTGATGTGATAATGGTTAAAACATCAGCCAAGGGCAGCACCCTACTAAATAACAATTATACCTCACCTGGACCTTTTTCCATAAGTATATACCATAAAAATGTTACTTTTCTTTCTTTTTTTAAACAAATTTACAAAATCAAAGACCTCAAACAAATGAGGGAGCTGGCACAGAGAAAAATAAAAGGATAACCAGGTACGCTCTGCAAAACTAAAGAAATGTACCTGATGATCCTTTTATTTTCTCTGTCCCATCTCTCCTGAGCATTTAAAGTTTCCTGGCTTCTTTTTTCTTAATTAAAAAAAAAAAACAATGGAGATCTTCCATTCTCCATTGTTTCCTTTACACAACACTGATGTACTATGTAAGTGTGCGAACACAAGTCCCATATGCATGCAGTACATCAGGAAAGCCCTAGGATACCAGAGAAAACACAGACGGGCACCACAGCATCATTATACAAAGATATTATTTAAGAAAAGTAAGTATTTTTTTCTTAAATAATGTCATTGTATAATCGCAATAACCAACTCTGTGGTGTGATATATTGAAGATTTACCCACAGTTGGCTTTATTTAATCACTTGTCTTCACCCTCATAATTAAACTACATGAACCGTGGGTAAATCTTCAATATACCCCACCGACATCTTCGGTTATTGCTATAATACACATCGTTATAGTACCAGGGAAGGAAACCTCCATAGCTATGATATGCTTTGACTATGAACTACAAAGATATTATTTTATGGTAAAGTACAGAACAGGTTGTAAAGGTGATGGATTTGAATGTGAATATCAGCACTACAACCTTTAAAAACTGTGAAACCTGGTTAGTAAAATCTAAATGTACAACTTCTGTGTGACTTAACTGCTAGTTTGACCAAGGTTGTGGCTGAAAATAGTTCCTGGATGAACCCACCAATCATTTGATGTATGTATGTGTCTTTCGGCTTATCCCGGTTAGGGGTCACCACAGCAGAACTTCGG
Organism: Protopterus annectens; assembly: GCF_019279795.1. Classification (NCBI taxonomy): domain Eukaryota; kingdom Metazoa; phylum Chordata; order Ceratodontiformes; family Protopteridae; genus Protopterus; species Protopterus annectens. The sequence goes on along the minus strand of NC_056733.1, from coordinate 888,882,316 downwards.
TCCACTAATGTTTGGTAGTGGATTTTTACGTGCCGAGTTACCAGGCCTGACGCACAACCTTCAACAAAGGCACGCCCATTCATGCATGCCTCCACACAGAAGACGCTCTAGCTGAGAATTGAACGGGACAACGTCTTGCTGTGAGGTGACAATGCTACCGCAGCACCACTACCCACAGGAGGCCACACCACATTTTAAATGTCTTGCAGTCTGGGTGCACCAGTTTTCTAATTCTGAAGTGAATTTTGATTATGACATTGAATGAAAAGTCTGAAATCAACTTACCCCTTTTCTGGAATTGAAAAATTTCCTACTTTATATTCCCTCAGGGCAGCAGAGACATCAGAAAAGGTATTTTATTTTGTCTTGAGTATAGACATCAGCCAATTATAGATGCTTCCTAGAAGAAAGTTTCAACAAACAAAATCTGTACATTTATCATCATGAAAACAGTCTTTCAGAAGGTCAACTGGCTGTCACTCGGGCAGCATGCAGATCAGTTACTCTGTGCGTCCATCTGTACAATACAGAGATGCTCTTCTACCCCATCTAACAAACCTTTTTATATTCCATCTGCCTAAATTCCTTAAAGAGCTGTCTGAAAGCACGTGTTTCTCAAACTTTGATACAGCATAAGTGACACAGCTCTCTGTGACCATTTAAGCTCTTGTTTCATTACTAGTCTGTTACCTCTGTATGTAAAAATGGTGATTCCATTTTTATAATCATGATCAAAAGAGTTTTCTCTGAGTATGCAACCGAAATGTTGAAATGGCATGTACGATATTTATGACAATAATTTTGGGTATACTATAATTTTAAAAATGCATGTTATTGTTCATTCAATGCCTGAATTAGGAATTCGGTGGATCAGTTTGTAAATGAATTTAGATAAGGAAATGTACATCCTGGGACAGTAGGATCAGTTTGTGAACAAATTCAGATAAGGAAATGTACATCCTGGGACAGTAGGATCAGTTTGTGAACAAATTCAGATAAGGAAACGTACGTCCTGGGACAGTAGGATCAGTTTGGAAACAAATTCAGATAAGGAAACGTACGTCCTGGGACAGTAGGCTCAGTTTGTGAACAAATTCAGATAAGGAAACGTACGTCCTGGGACAGTAGGATCAGTTTGGAAACAAATTCAGATAAGGAAACGTACGTCCTGGGACAGTAGGATCAGTTTGTGAACAAATTCAGATAAGGAAACGTACGTCCTGGGACAGTAGGATCAGTTTGTGAACAAATTCAGATAAGGAAACGTGCGTCCTGGGACAGTAGGCTCAGTTTGTGAACAAATTCAGATAAGGAAACGTACGTCCTGGGACAGTAGGATCAGTTTGGAAACAAATTCAGATAAGGAAACGTACATCCTGGGACAGTAGAATCAGTTTGTGAACAAATTCAGATAAGGAAACGTACGTCCTGGGACAGTAGGATCAGTTTGTAAACAAATTCAGATAAGGAAACGTACGTCCTGGGACAGTAGGCTCAGTTTGTGAACAAATTCAGATAAGGAAACGTACGTCCTGGGACAGTAGGATCAGTTTGGAAACAAATTCAGATAAGGAAACGTACGTCCTGGGACAGTAGAATCAGTTTGTGAACAAATTCAGATAAGGAAACGTACGTCCTGGGACAGTAGGATCAGTTTGGAAACAAATTCAGATAAGGAAACGTACGTCCTGGGACAGTAGGATCAGTTTGGGAACAAATTCAGATAAGGAAACGTACGTCCTGGGACAGTAGGATCAGTTTGGAAACAAATTCAGATAAGGAAACGTACGTCCTGGGACAGTAGTATCAGTTTGTGAACAAATTCAGATAAGGAAACGTACGTCCTGGGACAGTAGTATCAGTTTGTGAACAAATTCAGATAAGGAAACGTACGTCCTGGGACAGTAGAATCAGTTTGTGAACAAATTCAGATAAGGAAACGTACGTCCTGGGACAGTAGGATCAGTTTGTGAACAAATTCAGATAAGGAAACGTACGTCCTGGGACAGTAGGCTCAGTTTGTAAACAAATTCAGATAAGGAAACGTACGTCCTGGGACAGTAGGCTCAGTTTGTGAACAAATTCAGATAAGGAAACGTACGTCCTGGGACAGTAGGCTCAGTTTGTGAACAAATTCAGATATGAAGCGTCGTCCTGGGACAGTAGGATCAGTTTGTGAACAAATTCAGATAAGGAAACGTACGTCCTGGGACAGTAGGATCAGTTTGTGAACAAATTCAGATAAGGAAGCGTCGTCCTGGGACAGTAGGATCAGTTTGTGAACAAATTCAGATAAGGAAGCGTCGTCCTGGGACAGTAGGATCAGTTTGTGAACAAATTCAGATAAGGAAACGTACGTCCTGGGACAGTAGGATCAGTTTGTGAACAAATTCAGATAAGGAAACGTACGTCCTGGGACAGTAGGATCAGTTTGGAAACAAATTTCAGATAAGGAAACGTATGTCCTGGGACAGTAGAATCAGTTTGTGAACAAATTCAGATAAGGAAACGTACGTCCTGGGACAGTAGGATCAGTTTGTGAACAAATTCAGATAAGGAAACGTACGTCCTGGGACAGTAGGATCAGTTTGTGAACAAATTCAGATAAGGAAACGTACGTCCTGGGACAGTAGGATCAGTTTGTGAACAAATTCAGATAAGGAAACGTACGTCCTGGGACAGTAGGCTCAGTTTGTGAACAAATTCAGATAAGGAAACGTACGTCCTGGGACAGTAGGATCAGTTTGTGAACAAATTCAGATAAGGAAACGTACGTCCTGGGACAGTAGAATCAGTTTGGAAACAAATTCAGATCAGGAAATGTATGTCATGGGACAGTAGAATCAGTTTGTGAACAAATTCAGATAAGGAAACGTACGTCCTGGGACAGTAGGATCAGTTTGGAAACAAATTCAGATAAGGAAACGTACGTCCTGGGACAGTAGAATCAGTTTGTGAACAAATTCAGATAAGGAAACGTACGTCCTGGGACAGTAGAATCAGTTTGTGAACAAATTCAGATAAGGAAACGTACGTCCTGGGACAGTAGGCTCAGTTTGTAAACAAATTCAGATAAGGAAACGTACGTCCTGGGACAGTAGAATCAGTTTGTGAACAAATTCAGATAAGGAAACGTACATCCTGGGACAGTAGGATCAGTTTGGAAACAAATTCAGATAAGGAAACGTACGTCCTGGGACAGTAGGATCAGTTTGTGAACAAATTCAGATAAGGAAACGTACGTCCTGGGACAGTAGGATCAGTTTGGAAACAAATTCAGATAAGGAAACGTACGTCCTGGGACAGTAGGATCAGTTTGTAAACAAATTCAGATAAGGAAACGTACGTCCTGGGACAGTAGGCTCAGTTTGTGAACAAATTCAGATAAGGAAACGTATGTCCTGGGACAGTAGAATCAGTTTGTGAACAAATTCAGATAAGGAAATGTACATCCTGGGACAGTAGGATCAGTTTGGAAACAAATTCAGATAAGGAAACGTACGTCCTGGGACAGTAGGATCAGTTTGGAAACAAATTCAGATAAGGAAACGTACGTCCTGGGACAGTAGAATCAGTTTGTGAACAAATTCAGATAAGGAAAAGTACGTCCTGGGACAGTAGGATCAGTTTGGAAACAAATTCAGATAAGGAAACGTATGTCCTGGGACAGTAGGATCAGTTTGTGAACAAATTCAGATAAGGAAACGTACGTCCTGGGACAGTAGGATCAGTTTGTAAACAAATTCAGATAAGGAAACGTATGTCCTGGGACAGTAGGCTCAGTTTGTGAACAAATTCAGATAAGGAAATGTACATCCTGGGACAGTAGGATCAGTTTGGAAACAAATTCAGATAAGGAAACGTACGTCCTGGGACAGTAGGATCAGTTTTGAAACAAATTCAGATAAGGAAACGTACGTCCTGGGACAGTAGGATCAGTTTGTGAACAAATTCAGATAAGGAAACGTACGTCCTGGGACAGTAGGATCAGTTTGTGAACAAATTCAGATAAGGAAACGTACGTCCTGGGACAGTAGGATCAGTTTGTGAACAAATTCAGATAAGGAAACGTACGTCCTGGGACAGTAGGATCAGTTTGTAAACAAATTCAGATAAGGAAACGTACGTCCTGGGACAGTAGGCTCAGTTTGTGAACAAATTCAGATAAGGAAATGTACATCCTGGGACAGTAGGCTCAGTTTGTGAACAAATTCAGATAAGGAAACGTACGTCCTGGGACAGTAGGCTCAGTTTGTGAACAAATTCAGATAAGGAAACGTACGTCCTGGGACAGTAGGCTCAGTTTGTGAACAAATTCAGATAAGGAAACGTATGTCCTGGGACAGTAGGATCAGTTTGTGAACAAATTCAGATAAGGAAACGTACATCCTGGGACAGTAGAATCAGTTTGGAAACAAATTCAGATAAGGAAACGTACGTCCTGGGACAGTAGGATCAGTTTGTGAACAAATTCAGATAAGGAAACGTACGTCCTGGGACAGTAGGCTCAGTTTGTAAACAAATTCAGATAAGGAAACGTACGTCCTGGGACAGTAGGATCAGTTTGTGAACAAATTCAGATAAGGAAATGTACATCCTGGGACAGTAGGCTCAGTTTGTAAACAAATTCAGATAAGGAAACGTACGTCCTGGGACAGTAGGCTCAGTTTGGGAACAAATTCAGATAAGGAAACGTACGTCCTGGGACAGTAGGATCAGTTTGTGAACAAATTCAGATAAGGAAACGTACGTCCTGGGACAGTAGGATCAGTTTGTGAACAAATTCAGATAAGGAAACGTACGTCCTGGGACAGTAGGATCAGTTTGTGAACAAATTCAGATAAGGAAACGTACGTCCTGGGACAGTAGGATCAGTTTGGAAACAAATTCAGATAAGGAAACGTACGTCCTGGGACAGTAGGATCAGTTTGTGAACAAATTCAGATAAGGAAACGTACGTCCTGGGACAGTAGGATCAGTTTGTGAACAAATTCAGATAAGGAAACGACGTCCTGGGACAGTAGGATCAGTTTGTGAACAAATTCAGATAAGGAAACGACGTCCTGGGACAGTAGGATCAGTTTGTGAACAAATTCAGATAAGGAAACGTACGTCCTGGGACAGTAGGATCAGTTTGTGAACAAATTCAGATAAGGAAACGTACGTCCTGGGACAGTAGGATCAGTTTGGAAACAAATTCAGATAAGGAAACGTATGTCATGGGACAGTAGAATCAGTTTGTGAACAAATTCAGATAAGGAAACGTATGTCCTGGGACAGTAGGCTCAGTTTGTAAACAAATTCAGATAAGGAAACGTACGTCCTGGGACAGTAGGCTCAGTTTGTAAACAAATTCAGATAAGGAAACGTACGTCCTGGGACAGTAGGATCAGTTTGGAAACAAATTCAGATAAGGAAACGTACGTCCTGGGACAGTAGGATCAGTTTGTGAACAAATTCAGATAAGGAAACGTACGTCCTGGGACAGTAGGATCAGTTTGTGAACAAATTCAGATAAGGAAACGTACGTCCTGGGACAGTAGGCTCAGTTTGTAAACAAATTCAGATAAGGAAACGTACGTCCTGGGACAGTAGGCTCAGTTTGTGAACAAATTCAGATAAGGAAACGTACGTCCTGGGACAGTAGGCTCAGTTTGTGAACAAATTCAGATAAGGAAACGTACATCCTGGGACAGTAGAATCAGTTTGGAAACAAATTCAGATAAGGAAACGTACGTCCTGGGACAGTAGGATCAGTTTGTGAACAAATTCAGATAAGGAAACGTACGTCCTGGGACAGTAGGATCAGTTTGTGAACAAATTCAGATAAGGAAACGTACGTCCTGGGACAGTAGGATCAGTTTGGAAACAAATTCAGATAAGGAAACGTACGTCCTGGGACAGTAGGATCAGTTTGGAAACAAATTCAGATAAGGAAATGTACGTCCTGGGACAGTAGGCTCAGTTTGTGAACAAATTCAGATAAGGAAATGTACGTCCTGGGACAGTAGGCTCAGTTTGTAAACAAATTCAGATAAGGAAATGTACGTCCTGGGACAGTAGTATCAGTTTGGAAACAAATTCAGATAAGGAAACGTACGTCCTGGGACAGTAGAATCAGTTTGTAAACAAATTCAGATAAGGAAACGTACGTCCTGGGACAGTAGGATCAGTTTGTAAACAAATTCAGATAAGGAAATGTACGTCCTGGGACAGTAGGCTCAGTTTGTAAACAAATTCAGATAAGGAAACGTACGTCCTGGGACAGTAGGATCAGTTTGTGAACAAATTCAGATAAGGAAACGTACATCCTGGGACAGTAGGATCAGTTTGTGAACAAATTCAGATAAGGAAACGTACATCCTGGGACAGTAGGATCAGTTTGTGAACAAATTCAGATAAGGAAACGTACGTCCTGGGACAGTAGGATCAGTTTGGAAACAAATTCAGATAAGGAAACGTACGTCCTGGGACAGTAGAATCAGTTTGTGAACAAATTCAGATAAGGAAATGTACATCCTGGGACAGTAGGATCAGTTTGTAAACAAATTCAGATAAGGAAACGTACGTCCTGGGACAGTAGGATCAGTTTGGAAACAAATTCAGATAAGGAAACGTACGTCCTGGGACAGTAGGATCAGTTTGGAAACAAATTCAGATAAGGAAACGTACGTCCTGGGACAGTAGAATCAGTTTGGAAACAAATTCAGATAAGGAAACGTACGTCCTGGGACAGTAGGATCAGTTTGGAAACAAATTCAGATAAGGAAACGTACGTCCTGGGACAGTAGGATCAGTTTGTGAACAAATTCAGATAAGGAAATGTACATCCTGGGACAGTAGGCTCAGTTTGTAAACAAATTCAGATAAGGAAACGTATGTCCTGGGACAGTAGGATCAGTTTGGAAACAAATTCAGATAAGAAAACGTACGTCCTGGGACAGTAGGATCAGTTTGTGAACAAATTCAGATAAGGAAACGTATGTCCTGGGACAGTAGGCTCAGTTTGTGAACAAATTCAGATAAGGAAATGTACATCCTGGGACAGTAGGATCAGTTTGTGAACAAATTCAGATAAGGAAACGTATGTCCTGGGACAGTAGGCTCAGTTTGTGAACAAATTCAGATAAGGAAATGTACATCCTGGGACAGTAGTATCCATAGTATGAAGACAGACTGATGACAATGAATATATACAGCATAGGGGAGAGAATGTCCAGGGGTGCATTAATATGGGCCTACAGAATCCTGGCAACAGTGTTTTGGAGGGACTGAAAGGAAAGGACAGGACAGGACATGGTGTGGGGCATAGCTGGCAAACTATGGTGACTAGTTTCAAGTCTGACAAGCAAGTCCTCACCAAAGGAATGACAAAATATCTTCTTTTCAGTAGTCACGTAGTACCATTTTGTTGAAGCAGTCCGGACTGGGGGGGGGGGGCAGATAAATGGCAGGGTGGGTTGGGCAGGGATGTGACAACAAGCTGGGTTACTGAACAGCCATACTGTATGAGACAGACCTCCTGTTGGTTGGCTAAACTGCTGTTCTGCTGTCCATGTAAGGATAGTTCTGAAAGACAGGAGAGAAGTAAGAAAAGTTTGAAAAAAACTGAACTCATGGCAATAGGAACAGTGGAGCAGAGGTCACCTTTATGCTGATAAAGAAGTTCTTGAGATTTATATTAAACTAAAAATTAATGGGGAGCAAAATAAGGCTGGATTAGACTTTATATTTCCAAGCTAGCAAGAAAATCACAATATTAAATAGATTTATCACATATTTTTTGAAAAGGAAGGAATAACGTTATGAATATAGGGAGAAAGTAGGAATACAAAACTGGTGGGATGCAGTAGTAATAGAAAAGTAAAGTCACCAGGGGCCGCTTTCAACAAACTTGTACCTGATGTAACTGACTTACTCCGCTATAAGTCTGCTTCGTCACCAGGGGCCCGCCTTCAACAAACTTGTACCTGATGTAACTGACTTACTCTGCTATAAGTCTGCTTCATCACCAGGAGCCCGATTTCAACAAACTTGTACCTGATGTAACTGACTTACTCCACTATAAGTCTGCTTCGTCATCAGGGGCCTGCTTTTAACAAACTTGTACCTGATGTAACTGACTTACTCCACTATAAGTCTGCTTCGTCATCAGGGGCCCGCTTTTAACAAACTTGTACCTGATGTAATTGGCTTACTCCGCTATAAGTCTGCTTCGTCATCAGGGGCCCGCTTTTAACAAACTTGTACCTGATGTAACTGACTTACTCCGCTATAAGTCTGCTTCGTAGGCCTAAACAGGAGTAAGTCACTTACATTGAGAGCATGTCTTTTGGAATCCAGCCCTAGAAGAACAGGAAATGGGAAGGAGTACTGATAAAAGGCTGAACAAAAGAAGGAAATAATGAACTTAGAATAAAATGAGGGAATCAAAAATGGAGTGCATGTTCAGAAGAAATACATTAGAATAGGATTTATGTAAAAAGAATATAAAGAATAAAGTCAGGTTAAGAGAATGATCAGAATTGTGAAAAAGACATTTGGGAATTTTAAATATACAGGTAGCACACTTGTCTTTAGTGCAAAAGGCTGTGGGTTCTAGTCACTTGCTAGGTAGATTGACTGTTGACAATACAGTGCAGCACGGGGGGGGGGTAGTGTTACCACCTGTCCCACTTTGCGAGGGACAGTCCCTCTTTGGGCAGTTGTGTCTTGACAAAAAATTTAAAAAATGGCAAATGTCCTGATATTTTAGGACAAAGTTATTTCCTATATTTTATGTAATAGTTTCATAAAGCAGTTATTCTGTATCTAAAATACATAAATGTTATAAGAAACAGAATAATCAACTAAAATGCTACAAGAATAAACTTTTATTTAGGCAAAAAAGTTAAGTTCTATCCTTTGTACTGACCGTGGGTATGTGTCGACCTGTAAAATCTGATGTCTGTCCCGAAAATGTCCCACTTTGGCCATTTGAAAAGGTGGCAACCCTAGGGGGGGGGTTGCTCTCTGAGTGTGCTGTCCTTCGGATAATACATTAAGGAAGTGGGGGGGGGGTTGGTATAATGGTTTAGGTGTTTACCTTACAGACATAAGGTGCAGGGTGTGATTCTTACATGGGGTGATTGAAATGGCCCACAAAAGCAGTTAGCCTAGTACTAATCTATGAACCTATGAACCATACGTCCTGGACCAAAGTTCAAATAACAGCCGAAAACTATGAGAATGAGAAAGGAACAAGAAGATAAGAGAATGAAACGAAGACCCATGGATAGCAAGTCTCTGTATGAAAAGTGGCATGAAGAAATCGGGCCTGTGTTTACTCATCAAAGCTTCACTTCCGTGAACCTGTAATGACTGAACACTAGACAGACAACATGCATTCAATGTTCACTTCAGCGAATGTGTGAGACATGGAAAGTAACTAGCTGGACAACATTTCTCTGTCACAAACTGTAGTATGTCAAACACACCCAGGTGGGGGGCTGTGCCCCCACAACTCCCAATGTGAGAGGTTTGCAGCCACCACTCCAACTATATATACCAACTGCCAGACTACACTACAGTGGGGAAAAGGGCATGGAAGTAGTTGGCCAACATTGCCCTTTACCCCACTGTAGTGCGATCTTGGAGTTGGTATATATAGTTGGGGGTGTGTGGGGACACAGCCCCCCACCTGGGTGGGTTTGAAATAATGTGGTGTGTATGTGACAGGGAAATGTTGGCCAACTAGTTACTTTCCCTGTCTCACACATTCGCTGAATTTAACTTTTAATGGGTAGTGTTCAATCATCGGAAGTTCGCGAAAGTAGATAGACCCAAAGAAGTCTGGCAACCTCGAAAGGTGGACATCATAATGCCAGATGGCAGGTACACATAACTGTCAGTGCTTTGTAAGCAGACTACATTATAGATGTATGCAGTGTGATATTCTGAAGTTCAAAATGCTGAAATCTGATGGAAAAAGATTATTAACAGAAAAATATGGTATGCATTACTTTGCCAAGCTTATATTACAATTTGTTGAAATGGGAAGGGAATTAAAATAGGGAAGTATAATTTTAGGAAACTCTCAGAAGAGACAAATGTTCTGATTAGAATAGGCTAATTAACTTCCTCTGCTAAATGCTCACATGATAAATGTTCCTTAAATAAATGACAAGGAAGAGGGACTGAGAGAAAGATATAGTGTGACCAGTGAGGCAGTTTTCTGACAGTAGAGTGTTTCGACAGAAATTTGCAGCCCATGAAGTATAACCCAAATTTGTTTCCGGATAAGTGGTTCTGTGAAGTCGTTAGCATCAGTTTTTAGTAGGGTAATACCACAGGGGATGTCTGTTTGTGAGGCATTCTTGGAAAGACAGGCACATCTAGTAGCTACAACTAATTAGCATAGATAGATCTGATAACACCAGCAGGAAAAATAGTGGCATTCCATTACAGACGTGCGACTTAAATACTTCATGTAGATGTATGGGGTCAGAAGGTAAAATATGAAAGCAGGTTGTCAACACAAAGGATGTGTGAATGATAATGTAAAACTGCATCTCAAAAATAACTGCAAGACAAAAAAATAAAAAGTTTAGTAGAACAAAAGAAATTATGGAATGAGATGAAGAGAATACTGAGAGTTCAACGAGAGTGCGAAAAGACAACAGAGCGATGAAGCCAGAGACAGGCGGCAACATGAAAGGATATGCAAATCTGGGTGCACAGCAGGGACTAAGTAAATGGTTATTATGCTTATCTGGCATCAGTTTGAATAAGGAGACTGGAACATAATGCAATAGTATCAGTTTGAATACGGAGACTGGAATATAATGCAATAGCATCAGTTCGAATAAGGAGACTGGAACATAATGTAATAGCATCAGTTCGAATACGGAGACTGGAACATAATGCAATAGCATCAGTTCGAATAAGGAGACTGGAACATAATGCAATAGCATCAGTTCGAATACGGAGACTGGAACATAATGCAATAGTATCAGTTCGAATAAGGAGACTGGAATATAATGCAATAGTATCAGTTTGAATACGGAGACTGGAACATAATGCAATAGTATCAGTTTGAAACGGAGACTGGAATATAATGCAATAGCATCAGTTCGAATAAGGAGACTGGAACATAATGTAATAGCATCAGTTCGAATACGGAGACTGGAACATAATGCAATAGCATCAGTTCGAATAAGGAGACTGGAACATAATGCAATAGTATCAGTTCGAATACGGAGACTGGAACATAATGCAATAGTATCAGCTCGAATACAGAGACTGGAACATAATGCAATAGCATCAGTTTGAATACGGAGACTGGAACATAATGCAATAGCATCAGTTCGAATATGGAGACTGGAACATAATGCAACAGTATCAGTTCGAATACGGAGACTGGAATATAATGCAATAGCATCAGTTCAAATAAGGAGACTGGAACATAATGCAATAGTATCAGTTTGAATACAGAGACTGGAATATAATGCAATAGCATCAGTTTGAATATGGAGACTGGAACATAACGCAACAGCATCGGTTCGAATACAGAGACTGGAACATGATGCAATAGTATCAGTTCGAATACGGAAACTGGAACATAATGCAATAGCATCAGTTCGAATAAGGAGACTGGAACATAATGCAACAGTATCAGTTCGTATACGGAGACTGGAAAATAATGCAATAGCATCAGTTCGAATACGGAGACTGGAACATAATGCAATAGCATCAGTTCGAATACGGAAACTGGAACATAATGCAATAGTATCAGTTCGAATACGGAGACTGGAACATAATGCAATAGCATCAGTTCGAATACAGAGACTGGACTACGGAGACTGGAACATAATGCAATAGCATCAGTTCGAATACGGAGACTGGAACATAATGCAACAGCATCAGTTTGAATAAGGAGACTGGAACATAATGCAATAGCATCAGTTCGAATAAGGAGACTGGAACATAATACAATAGCATCAGTTCGAAAAAGGAGACTGGAACATAATGCAATAGTATCAGTTCGAATAAGGAGACTGGAACATAATGCAATAGCATCAGTTCGAATACGGAGACTGGAACATAATGCAATAGCTGCAATAGCATCAGTTTGAATACGGAGACTGGAACATAATGCAATAGCATCAGTTCGAATAAGGAGACTGGAACATAATGCAATAGCATCAGTTTGAATACGGAGACTGGAACATAATACAATAGCATCAGTTCGAACCAGACCTCTCAACTGTCCCTGATCTTCAGGTCTGTCCCTCTTAAGTCCTCTTAAAACTGGTGACTGCTGAAGAAAAGATGGCAAATTGCCCTTAACAAATAATGATAATAATTCAGTTATAGATGTTTTATGTCAGAAAATCTATAGTAATCCACATTCTCTTATTCTGCAAATGTTTCAAGCTAATAGTACAAACATTAAAAAAAAATGTCCCTGATTATTTGAGGATGTGTCCCTGACTCTGTTGAGATTTGTCTCTGATCAGTTGCGAGCTATGACTGGAACATAATGCAATATTTCTCATCAGAGAGAATAAAGATAGGATAGTTTCATGCACACATCAAGAAACCAGTAGGTACAGAAGACAAGCCTTAAGAAATCAGTTTACTTTCTGGAAAAGCGAATGTATATATACTTTGTGACACAACATAGGCACTTTGAAACATACAGTCCCGCAGTATATGGAAATGTTAGCAATTTTATTATGAAATTCCCTGCAACATGGAAAGAGCGGTGCAACAGTAATGCCTGAAAAAAAAAGAGTATATTTTCTTGTCCATGTTGCTGGATATACACTCCCAGACTTTCTTTTTTTGGGGGACAACAACCATGAAAGGAGTAGTGAGACAGAAACTCAACCTTTCTGTCATCAGTTGTAGTTTATATTCTATTTTTCCATGTGAGGTCACACTGAGTTACTGTTCTTCAGTATAACATTTTTCTGTTAAAAATAAAAATCATGGCTTGTACTTTCTATTGTTACAACACTTCAGTGATTGAACAGCGATGTGATCTCACTATGACCTTATAATTTGATTTCAAAGGTGACTATTTTCTGATATTGAATGGCATGGTTCCATGTACCATAACATCAAATATCCATAATTTTGGAACAAGAACTTCAGACCACTAAATTCATGGAACAGACAGCTGTGTGAGCAAAACATTTTTCAGACCAAATGTGTAGAAACTGCATCCTCTGCAATCAGACTGTCCAAGCCTGACATTTTGGTGATTTGGAATTTGATGGAACGTTTTTACATAATTTCACTTTGGTGCAGTTCAGCAGTTAGTGAGGTCTAACTAGTCTTCACCATTGAATCATATATATGACTACCAGGAAATGGAACAGTTAGTTTAACATGTTGAGAATATTAGACTTTTTTTAAATTCTGTTTCTGTCTTGCGGCCATTTATATTTAATTCTAAGGTTCGTGCCCCATGCCTATCACCTGACTTTTCATTCCCCATTGATAGTTATCTTACGAGGGTAGAGAGCTGGGTGACAAAGTCCAGACACTAGCTTACTGCAAACCTAGGGAAACGGGGAGGTTTTTTTTTCCCTCTATGCTATATACTTAATTTTCAAATTTTCTGGGTGCTCTGTTCATATTGATGTCATGTTATGCATAAGTATTCCAACACTTGCCATCAGATGAGTGACCTCCTATATTAATACATTTGTTTGTGTGTGTGTATGTGTATGTGTGTGTGTATGTATATGAGTCTACTTCAGATAGTTGAACGGCCATAACGTTGACACACATATGGCCGAGATGAAAACATTGTTTCTTCACGACATCAAACCCGTTATAAAAAAATTCTTTCCTTTTTTTTTTTTTTTTGCTGCAGCAAGGGAGCTGTACCCCCCTGCACCCCCCACACCACCTGCTACTTAAATATGCCAATTCCAAGATTGCACTTACATTGAAGTGAATGGGAATTGTTTCCTATGGTGATCTCCATGCAAATGGTTCGATTTTGTGAAGAAATTATGTTTTCATCTCGGCTATATGCAGTTTGACGTTATGGCCATTCAACTATCTGAAGGGAACCCAATTTCATTAACATACTAAACTATTATATTTTTAACATTAAACATCAGTTTCACTGAGTGAAGGGTTTGCCAAATTCAGTAATGATGAAGTATTACTGTTGCATATAGGATGTGCTTTGGGTTAAGGTAAGTGGGTTTGTGTCTTAAGCTGGAATTTTTGGATATTCCAAAGATTTTGGCATTAGGAGTAAGCATTTGTGTTTGAGTGTTTGCAGGTTAGGGTCAGAGTCAGGGTCAGGAAAGGGGAGAGTTTTAGTGCTGTGAATGTGCTTAGTGCATGGGTATGTGTTTGAGTGACAGGTGTGGTGGTACTGTTAGGGGAAAGTTTTTTTTCACAGACTAACATGCAGGATCTGGGTTTGGGTTAGCACACATGAGTAAGGTGGACCAAGGGGCAAAGCATGGCACATGTTACCTTTGATAGCCAGCCCTGACCTTTGCAGTCTGTCCAGCATCTCCTTAACATAATGAAACTGTTCTGCCCATGCTGTAGATGGTAATTTCATTCAAGCAAGCAAGGACATTATGTTTTGCTCTTGCTAGAATACAATCTACCATGTCTGGAGAGTCAATGGGGCAGTCTTTATTCCAAAGTGCATTTCTGTAAACTCAGACAATCCAAATGGGGTGACAAATTTTGACCTCTCCCTATATGCAGGTGTTAAGGGTACCTGCCAGTAAATCTTGGTATAGTGGTTAAATATTTAGCCCCACTCAGGGGCTGAAAGGCTTCATCTGTCCTGGGCATGGGATAAGTATCTGTGACTCTTCAGTTTTCTGTTCTCTACACTGAACCTGGTGCTGCCACGTTTCTTTGGCACTAGCACCACAGGTAAGGTTTAAGGTCTGTTGAATTCCTGACAGTTGGTGCAGAAGTTAAGGTTACAAGCTGTATTCCAATGGCACAAGGTTTGATTCCCTCAGCCCCTTGTTTGACTACTGTGTGACCTTGGGCAAGCCACTTAACCTCCCACTGCAGATACCGAGTATCAGGGCCTATCATGATGGGACTTTATTATGTTACCATGGCAATGTTTGTGATTCTGACACTTATGTGGCAGCTGTGCCACCTAGGTAAAAATCACGTATCTTTCTCACAAGTAAAAGCACCCCCCCATGTTGCCCACAGCTGGTTGTGTCTCACACAAATAAGTGCCATCATCTTTGGACTAGACATTAAACCGAGAACCCATCTGCCTGATTTGGTAGCTTAGGTGATGTAAAAGATCCCACGGCATCTATCGAAAGAATAGGGGAAGTTGCCTGACCTCTTGGAAAAATATCCTCCAGTAGTATAAATACCACCTCAGGTCTCCCCCCTGAAAAGAGACTATTAGCCTAGTGATGACTAACCCAGTCAACAAAGGATACATAAATAAAATAAATCACCTATTGCTCTATAGAATGGTCTCTGGCTCTGGCTGTCCTATCATACCAGATATTTGCTGCTGCTGTGTCTGTGCCAAACGCCCCAGGGCCATCCCTGTACCCTCCCTAAGCCTAGTCCTGAAGTTTAGGACATATTCCACAACAGAATCCTTGTGAGAGTCACACTCAGCCTCCCATTCATCACAAATTAAATCCAGGGGATCTCTGACACTCACTATACTGCAGCTCCCAGTACAAAAAAATGGATTCCTGAGACTCCTTCCTATAAGCAAAGAGAAAACGGGTCATGTGATTGTCCCACTCCCACTTGTCTGGAAGTGGTTGTAACATAGTCTTCAGTGTAGAGGTTGACCTTCCTGCCATTATTCTGTGGATAGCAGGGAGGGGAGTAGCCGTTAAATGCTTTACTCTGTAGCACTTCCATAACATGCCAGCAGGTCTGACATAAAGTTGGCATCCGTATCTATCATTATTTCTTTAAGAAAACCTACCCTGCTGAAAATATCTGTCAAAGCATTTATTACCTTCTCTGCTTCAATGGAAGAGAAAAACATAGTCTCTGGTTATCTAGTGGCATAATCCACCACTGTCATGATATATTTCTTACCTATATCCATATCTACCCTCTGAAATGGTTCCTGCATAATAGGCAAAGGCATCAAAGATTCCTTGGCTTTGTCAGCAGCCTTGCTAAACCTTTGGCACTATCCCAGGTCCTGCAGTACCTTGGTACAGGTTTTACAATCCTTGGCCAATGCAAACTTCTGCATAAGCCATTTTTAGTACAGTTTATGTCCATTTGGCCTACATAGACAATACAGTGGTCTATGGCCAGAAGTTCCTGACAGTACACCATCTCTTTCTAACCCTCATTCTGGGGTCCATTCCCTGTACAACAATCTTTTGTCCCAGTATATGGACTGCTTCTGTGCTTGAGTATCCTGAGCCTCCTTGGCTACCTGTTTCATGTCCTGCAAAGTAAGGTCCGAGAGATTAGCCTGACTAAACTCCATCTTTTGATTCTCCCACATCTCTTTCCAAAGAAACTCTGGTGCCTTCTACACTGGTGCCTTAAACTCTGGCTGATTACTACCTTTCCTTTAGAAATGGCACCTGTTACTGACCACTCATCTCACTGACGTAGACAACTCACTAACCTCAGACAAAGGTGTGGGTCCTGGTTGGCTCTCCCCCTATTGCTTTTCCTGTATGTTTGCCTCCATGCCTGGCTGAATGAAACAACATGCATGCAAGTTACTGCATTGCCAAAGTCAGTCCCTATTAGGACATCTGCAGGAATATCCTCAAACTCAGCCACATGCCTGCTCCCTTGCATCCTTCCGAGTACAGAAAAACTCTGTCCAAAGATACCTGAAAAGGTTTTCTTCCCAAGACCCTAAGTGGAGTGGATTGCCTGGCTAAGTATTGCTTTTTTCTGACTACTGCAGGTTGGACTGTCATTACGTCTAAGACTGTGACCCTCATGGCAGTGGTCTCTTTTCCTTCTGGCATTCCAGGATACAGACGTTTGTGGTAGTTTGCTACACTTGGTGCCTCCAGACTATCCACCACTATTGTAACGCTTGTCCTGCTTGATGCTTCCTTACAATGTTTCTTCCCATTCTGCCTCACTCAACAGTGAGACCATACATACTCCTTTTGGTTACAACTCAAACATTAACCTAAAAATCTGAGCATGCACTACAAACTCTGTCTTCCCCCTTGTGGAACTTACTGTGATGACTTAGGCTACCCACTTGGGTTCCCTTATTCCCATATGCAGTGCCTGGAACCTCCATCATCTGCAGTGGCAACCCAATAGCTAGATAGAGGTCCCCCAGCCTTCCAATCTCCTCACAGCATTACACTCCTGGTCTAGCAACCGAATCTTCATGTCTTCAGGCAATGTACTGAAGGTTTTTTCTCCTGAACAAAAGATATTCAAACATTTTAGAAGTTGTGATGTTATATCCAATCATCTATGAAAATAAGTGCTGATTTCTGCAGTATATTCAGTCACACTGACATTCATCTCTCTTCTCTGCTTTCTTAACTTCTTTATGTTTGTTTCAGGAGCTAACTTAAAACATTCTAGCAAACATTCTCTAAATTTAACATAATTTAAACAATCACCATCACTTCTTCTCCTTTCAGCTTTTCCTGTTTTGGGTTGCCATAGTGGAACAACAGTCCACAGAATGATTGGCAGTAGAGTTTTACAGTTGCCAGCCCAGCACCCGACCTTCTACAGAAGGCACACACATGCACACACACACACACACACACACACACATATACACACACACACACACACACACACACACACACACACACACACACACACACACTTAGAGCCAATTTAGAGTGTCCAATCCACCTGCAGCATGTCTTTGGAATGTGGGAGGAAGCTGTAGCACCCATGTGACTACAGGGAAGACATGCAGACTCAGCACAGAGTACACCCCAGCTGAGAATCAAACCAGAGAACCTCTTGCTGTGAGATGGCAACACTAACCACTACACCACCTTGGCCACCCTTAAAGAATCAAAATGCATGCATTGCTTAAATGGCTTTGTGCTTATTTCCACAGAGTTTAGCATAGCTTCGCTGAAGAGTTTTCCTTGAATCCAGTGCCATTCAGGCAAAATGAAATACTTTTAATTTATAAATTGCACTTCTTTAAGTTAATCACCATTTCACTGATTAATCTGTGCATTTAATTGCTATTCCACTTGTAAAAACGGCATTTTACACTGTTGCAGCTGTTAGACTGTTTGCTTTGAAATAGGCCTCTAAATGGGCTGTCTAGCTAGTCGTTTGTTTAAATTTGTGTGGGGCAGCACTTGACTTTGGACACTCTTACTGTGTTTTTACATTAGGAGGACTAGGATTATTCATTTAATAGCAGTAGGTGGTTGCCCAGTCTATCTGAGTTGGGGAACACACAAAACAGCTCTAAGTGTAGTTGTTTTACGAGCCAGGAAGATCAGTAGTCAGCTTTCTGAATTTTCGGTGCTGGTGTAAATTGGACGCATTTGCGATGAACTGCTCACCGTGCCAGTACTCTCTACAGACGCAAACATTGAGAAGCTAATTTTCCCTGTAGAACTGCCCATAAAGAGTAAGTATAGAGAAAACACTTGGAGTTACTATTTAACGATAGTCTGACAACAGGCCATGAGAATAGAGGACTGCAATTGTCATCCCTCTTCATAAGGGTGGACCATCTACAGATCCCAGAAACTACAGACCCATTAGTCTAAATAGTCTTATATGGACAGCCATGGAAAGAATTATCATGGAAATGCTCAGCAAAGATTTAGAAGGCCTTCAGACACTGGATCCATCCCAGTTTGGCTTTGTCAAAGGAAGGTCATGCTTACTGAATCTGGTGGACTTCTTTCAGAAGCAATGGATGATGATAAAATGATGTATACTGCCGTCCTTGACCTGGATAATGCATTTGATACAATATTCCACATTGGCATTGTTGAGAAACTTATGGAATTAGGCATAAACCCTTATATAATGTGCTGGATTATCAGCTGGCTCACAGATAGGACCCAGGAAGTTAGAATTGGTGCAAGTACCTCCACAAAGAGGCTGGCCACTCGTGGAGTCTGTCATGGCCATGCTAGACCTGCACTTCTTTGGCATCTACTTCTCGGACGTCAAAGCCAATGTCAAAGGCCTCTGGAAGAACAAGTTTTCAGATAACTGCAAACTGAGAGTGATCATAAAATCCCCCCAAGATGCAGAAATCTTACAAGAGGGTCTAACACAGACAAATGACTGGTGCTAAAGCCACAGCTTAAAACTCAATGCCAAAAAATGCATTATAGTACCTTCTGGGAAGTTGGCCACCCCAGGAAACTATGTCATCAATAAAACACCCTAAGAGCTCACACACTAGTCAGGGATCTGGAAACACATATGGACAGTAACCTGGCCATCAACCAACATGTGTCCAAGGTACAAAGGAAATCCTTCTATGTTGCTCAACTTATAAGTAAGGGCATCTAGGTCCAGGGAAGTCAATGTACCACTATATTTGGCCCTAATCAGACCTATCATAGAGTACAATGCACCCTTTGGTATGCACCTGAAAAGGCAAATGCAGCAACTGGAATGTCCTCAAAGATTCCTTACAAAAAGAATGCAAGTGTAAACACAATGTCCTATGCTAATCACATCAAAGCTCTGTCTTTTTAATTGGTATCATACAGACTTCTGACAGGTGATCTTTGCTTGGCATACAGGGCATCCATGGGCCCTGTTTTGATGATCCTTTTGCATATCCACAAAACAAACAGCATCAGACCAACTAGATCTAAAGACCTAAAGTAGGACAGGTTTGAGAGACAGATATGTATCTCAGATAATACCATTCTCTAGAATAGGCTCCCCATTCACGTGAAACAAAGTCCCTCCCTAACCCTATTTAGAGGTAACTTGGACCATTGGATTGGAAACTGAAAATTCACCACTGATGTGATGCCTATGTCTCTGATGGACAGAGGCAGTCAGTAAGTCATGTCATAACCAACAATTACCCCCTATATAAACATCTAAAACATATAATGTGTAGGACACATTTGGGTTACCCAGCTAGACTTATAAAGGCCCTAGTGGTTGTTAGCCTAATACACACCTATGAAGCTAAGAGCAAAGAAATGAAGACCACATTCACTCTCTCTAGTCAACTTGGTGTGGATTGCATACTCTTTTCAAATGATCGTATAAAGCTATCAAAATCATCCCCCTCTTTATACTGTGGGGAAAAAACGTTGTACTCACCTGGAGATCTAAAGTTTGGCTTTCCCCCTCTTTATGACTTTGTGTTTTCAGCACCCACTTTTCATGCTGATGTCACTTTTTTCTCTTCCTTCTCCAACTGCTGCATTTTCTCAGCAGCAGTGAGTTCTAGGTTCTTCTTCTCCAATACAAATCTCTGTAATTACAGCTGGGGTTTGAGATCCTCATGTGATGGAACAGATTGTCCTTTGTCTGTAGCTGATAAGAGAACAATAAAACATACATTTATCATGACAGAAATGCACTAAACTTCATTAAGACATAAAAAAATTCAGTCAGGAAGAATAGTCTAGTAACAGAGAAGGGGATGGTGCAGATCCCTGTGGATGTTCCAGTTGTTGGATAGTCTCACTCTTCAAATGAACATTGTTACAGTGCAATCTAAAGTCAGCCATGATAGTAAAAAAGCATAAACCACAACAGATAAAACTTACTGGGTCTACTTCTAATGATCAACTTTCAAATAACCGAGACGAAAACAACAAAACTTCAGAAACCTGAACGGCAACGGTTTACTAGGGTAAATAAACACTTGGCTGACATGCCCTGCGCTCCACTGTAGTGCGATCCCAAAGTTGGTATATTTAGTTAGAGGGGGTGTAGGGGGTTTTCTTTACCTTGGCATGAGTTTCATTAACTGTCAGCCATGTACTTACTTAACCTGGTGAAACTCAACAATCGGGTTTCTGAAGTTTTGTTATTTTCGTCTCGGTTATTTAAAAGTCGGTTATGTGAGAGTCGATTATTAGAAGTACACCCAAATTACTATGTAAAAAAAAACAACTTAAAATAACTTTTAAGAGCTAATTGTATATGCACTGTGCACTTGAATAAATGAGCCAAAAAATACTTGAAATGAGTCACCTTAGAGTAGATTAAACAAGGTTTTCAGCTGGGATTTATAAGTATCAGTGGTCAGCAATAAGGCATTTTTTAAACAAAGAGGCAGAAACATTCACTTGTGGTAAGACTAATCAAACAACCAACAAAGGACGCTAAGTAGATTCCCAGTGTTATTGATGTGTTAAACTGTTGCGATATCAAAGAAGACCAATTCAGCACACTTTCTTTGGTTTGAAGTGAACAGGAAGTAATTAAACACCTGCACAGTAGCTGTTTTAGTGTCCTACCTCATGGCTTCAAGGGACCACATGATATATGGAGGTCCTTCAGCCACTTTATTGCAGTCTTTTCAAAGACTTAACCAAAAACAGAAGATTGGTAACAGGTCTGTAGTTTGCTAAGCTGCCCAGGTCTACAGAAGATTTTAAGCATAGAAATCACCATCAACATACCATCAACTTCTTCCTTAAGAGAAGTGAAATGAAGAGGAAAAATATGTAAATGATATAATATAATTCAAGTGAAAAAATAATTTATTGGTGTCTTGGTGTGATAAGAAAGCTTTGATGCGATTCACTTACTGCTGTAAGTGCTAGAAATAAATATGAAAGAGCACACTGAGATAAACATAACCATGACAGACAATGAACAGTGAAGGATCAGAAGCAGAGATCTTGCATTGTATGGATTCAAAATAAAGAATAATATTCTAATCCGCGGTGGTGGTGCTGCAGTAGCGTTGTCGCCTCACAGTAAGACGCTGTCTGGTTCGACTCTCAGCTAGAGCGTCTTCTTGGTGGAGATATGCGTGAATGGGCATACCTTCATTGAAGGTTGTGCGTCAGGGCTGGCAACTCGGCACGTAAAAATCAACTGCCGATCATTAGTGGACCAGAGTTCTGCTGTAGCGACCCCTAACCGGGAAAGCTGAAAGACACAACAACAACAACATTCTTTAAGAATAACTTTATCATCCCATCCAGTTTTCCTCATCCAAGAGCTTTTCTTAAAACCCTCTATGTTTTGTCAGCAAAAATAGCAGATTATTTTTGTATAGAAAATTGTCTTACCGTACATGATATATGTGAATCACTATTGCAGAAAGGATGCTAAAAAGTTGATGAAAGTGTACCAACTCCAATTTGGAAGTGTGAACTTTTTGTCACAGATCTGTAAAAGGATCAGTCAGGAAATGAAAAGCAATGTCACTCCAAAACAGTGGTGGGGGTGAATTTGTTAGTATAAATTAGAATCAGGCAGCATAAGAAAAATGTAACAAAACATGCAATTTAGCCAATTCCACTGGGACAGGCTTGAAATGTACCATGAAGTCTATTTCAGCAGTTTGCAGTTATACATCATGTAAGTCAATGGAAAAGAAAAACTGACACTATCTCTAGAGGCAGTCTGAAAAACAATGGTTCAAAGTATTACCATGATCAGTAAATGAAGAAACAAAGTAACATAAGTTATGGTATGTATACCCAATATGTACTTTGGGATAAAGAAATGGTTGCGTAACATCTCCTTCGAGTCATTTTCTGGTATAACAAATTGTAAAATAATACTAATACTCTATAATGATGAAAATGAGCTAGAAACACATAAATGATTATATACTTTTTCAATTTCTGGAGGGAGTTGTCCTTTAAATTATCTAGAGCGCTTTAGATAACTTAACTATAATCACTAGAGCGGTAATATTGGAACGCAAACTGGAAGTGATTCATGCAGCCAAGGCAAGGATGTTGATAGGCACTGATTCAGCACTGAAATGATTGCTCAAACTAATTGAAAACAGCAGACACAGACTGTTTTAGTCAATGATGCTTTCACCAAAGGCAATTTGTTTGAACCCTGTCAACAGAAAAAAGAACTCTGAATGAAAAAGAAGTCTGGAAAAATGTGCTGTCTTGTGGTGTGGAGATTTGCCTCCATATTTTCTGCCAGAGGGAGGAGTCCTTGTTCCCCTAAAATGTAACTGCTGCTGATATCACCATACCTTTGAGTAAAGAGCTCAGCAATGTTGGATTCATGCAGACTCAATCACCAAATGGTCTTTGACCAGTGAAGTTGCAATCAACTAAACTAACATCTAAAATAACTAGTGCTGGCAAGGCAGAATTGAAATGCTGAAGAGGTTTTAGCCTAGCAAACAATAAAAGGAATGATGACTGGCACAGTATGAAAATAAAAGGAATGATGACCGGCACAGTATGAAAATAAAAGGAATGATGACCGGCACAGTAGGAAAATAAAAGGAATGATAACCGGCACAGTAGGAAAATAAAAGGAATGATGACCGGCACAGTATAAAAATAAAAGGAATGATGACCGGCACAGTAGGAAAATAAAAGGAATGATGACTGGCACAGTATGAAAATAAAAGGAATGATGACCGGCACAGTATGAAAATAAAAGGAATGATGACCGGCACAGTTGAAAATAAAAGGAATGATGACTGGCACAGTATGAAAATAAAAGGAATGATGACTGGCACAGTAGGAAAATAAAAGGAATGATGACCGGCACAGTAGGAAAATAAAAGGAATGATGACTGGCACAATATGAAAATAAAAGGAATGATGACCGGCACAGTATGAAAATAAAAGGAATGATGACCGGCACAGTATGAAAATAAAAGGAATGATGACCAGCACAGTATGAAAATAAAAGGAATGATGACCGGCACAGTATGAAAATAAAATGAATGATGACTGGCAGAGTATGGATGCGGGTCATCATTTATGCTATTGGAGGAAGAATACAATGACTGACATCACAAAATCACTGATAAAAGATAATCAAATCTCATACAGCTTATTTTTTCTTCTCTGGATTACTGATTACACACTTCTTGTTCAGCAGAGATGCATAAGATTTTAACCAGACCACAAACCATTCCTTGACCCAGAGGAGGGAACCTGAAGTGCAGCTCTTATCTGATTAAAGTACATGAAATTTGAAGGAGCTAAATTAGCAGTATATGAACTTTGCAAAGTATTTATGATCTTTGCAAAGTATTTATTTATTCTGAAATCTAAGACCTTAAACAAAAGTGAAATTCTTGCATCTTCAGAAAGACCTCTCTCCTTCCATTATCTCATACAAAGATTTTCTAAAAACAAGTGAGTAATACTATGAGATAATTTATATTTTTATTTA
Source organism: Protopterus annectens (assembly GCF_019279795.1). NCBI lineage: Eukaryota > Metazoa > Chordata > Ceratodontiformes > Protopteridae > Protopterus > Protopterus annectens. Next base: position 888,858,034 of record NC_056733.1, on the reverse strand, counting down.
TTTAACATTTGTTTTCCAGGAATGCCCGACTGGGCCAATGGCCGATTTTCAGTGGAGGCCTGGGGAGAAAAGCTCCATAGAACAATATTTACAGAAATTAAATAATGTTTAACAATAGTCAAAGATAAAACATTTTTAGCAATAATTTATGTGACAAAGGAGTATATACCAGATTACATAATACATAGTGTACAATTCAGAATACATAATGCACACAGTACAATTCAAGTATAAGAGATGGCATTAATTAAGCTTTAAAATGAAACAGTAGCAAGAACTATAGTTGCAAGGAAATGAGTTAAATGATATGAGCGACAGAAAAATAAAGAGATGGATTGAAGGTTGATCAGGGTAAATATAGGGGTGAAACAGAAAGTCAAAGTAAAACGTGTTAGAGGTAGAGAGTCATATTTCAGCCTGGTTTGGTACAGCAGCAAAGCCAGTTGTTGGTTAGGTGTTCCTTTAATAGTTGTTTGAATTTGGAGATGTTGAAGTATTTAGTATTGATAGTGGTAATTCTCTTTTTTGTTTTGTTTTGTTTACACTGTGAAACACTTTTTCTCATGGAAAACAGTATACTGGTTTTTTTTTTGGAATGCGCTTTGTAGCTGTTTGGCAGCCCAGCCTGCTTGTTTACCATTTCTGCTGCATCCACTTCTTACATTTGGAAGCCAAGAAAGTCTATTGGATAACACTGCACATATGACCCCTTAAAGATGAGAAGCACTCATGATCTGTGCATGTGACACATAAGAGGTTTTGAGGTCAGATAAACAGAAAAGTTAACTGATGAATTTACCTTAGAAATTTCATATTCATAAAAACCTGATTTTTATTTATTTATTTACTAGGAAAGTCTGACTTGGAACGAGCCAATTTTCAGCAGAAGCCCAGGAG
>NC_056733.1:888836268-888856637 GCF_019279795.1 Protopterus annectens | reverse complement strand
ACTTCAGGAATGCAGCTCTCCCTTATGCTGCACTGCAGTATCAGCAGGGCCTTGGTTTAACTTCAGGAATGCAGCTCTCCCCTTATGCTGCACTGCAGTATCAGCAGGGCCTTGGTTTAACCTCAGGAATGCGGCTCTCCCCTTATGCTGCACTGCAGTATCAGCAGGGCCTTGGTTTAACCTCAGGAATGCAGCTCTCCCCTTATGCTGCACTGCAGTATCAGCAGGGCCTTGGTTTAACCTCAGGAATGCAGCTCTCCCCTTATGCTGCACTGCAGTATCAGCAGGGCCTTGGTTTAACCTCAGGAATGCGGCTCTCCCCTTATGCTGCACTGCAGTATCAGCAGGGCCTTGGTTTAACCTCAGGAATGTGTCTCTTATTAGTATCAGGAATTTGAATAGAACCCACAGTCTTATGATCTTATAGACCCAAAGGCAGGCATGATCCCAGTTTAGACAATGACAGTATTGTCGAGGCCTTAGTTATATCTCCTCTGAAGTATCATAATACCTTTTATCTAGGGATTTACATCACCAAGTTTGACAAACTTCACCAGGTGTATATGTAACCATTGGCAGACTTAATGGATGGAGGCACTAGGGGAGCCAAAGTTCCACCTGTTGATTGCCTATCATTTTTTTATTTCAATTAAAAAATGGCAGGAGTGTTTATTTTAAATTAACTAAATAAATGAAAAGCTGACAGACCCACTGCTCACTGATTGGGGAAGGTGCTGCTCACACATGCCTCTTAACTGTATTTTGCTGGTATGATCTGATTCTCAAGCTTTATTTACCCCTTAACAGAATGAATTTTAAATACTCGGAGCCATGCAAATGGGTTACTATATCAAGTGACCACACCTCTCAACTCTCTGGTGTTTGTTCGAAAATACTGAATATCATCCTAAAAATAACAGGGTGCCATTTTTCCCCTTGCAAGCCTTGCATCTTGATTTCACCAATATTGAATATAACATCAACATAATGATCAGATTATAAGACAATGCAGGCGGAGGATGATAATAAAGATGTTCTGCTAGTGCCATTAAGCCACATAAAACTTTGTTGTCATTCTATTATCTTTTTGGAATGATTTCACAATGTTATTGAATGCAGATTGTTCAGACCTTGAAAGTAAGTCGAGCATTAACTTGAGATTATGTTTGCATAGCAGATTGTAGTATTTATGGAGTGTGTTACTTTCTATTTAGGGTAATTTGTTTGGAATGATTTCACAATGTTATTGAATGCAGATTTTTCAGACCTTGAAAGTAAGTCGAGCATTAACTTGATATTATGTTTGCATAGCAGATTGTAGTATTTATGGAGTGTGTTACTTTCTATTTAGGGTAATTTGTTTGGAATGATTTCACAATGTTATTGAATGCAGATTTTTCAGACCTTGAAAGTAAGTCGAGCATTAACTTGATATTATGTTTGTATAGCAGATTGTAGTATTTATGGAGTGTGTTACTTTCTATTTAGGGTAATTTGTTTGGAATGATTTCACAATGTTATTGAATGCAGATTGTTCAGACCTTGAAAGTAAGTCGAGCATTAACTTGATATTATGTTTGCATAGCAGATTGTAGTATTTATGGAGTGTGTTACTTTCTATTTAGGGTAATTTGTTTGCAGGTGCAAACAACGTACTGGATTGGGGTTGTTAGGGAAGAGTTTCACTATCCAGTTTAATGTTAATAATTTATGCTGTCATCAGTCTGTTTGATGTGCAGTGAAATTTTGTTTTGTAGAATTCAAAACATTTTTGCTGCCATTAACATTAAGTACAGTTGTTTGTTTCTCGTAAAGTATGCTCCTCTGTTTTTTTTTTTAAAGAGTCTGTACACAACTCGCTGTATAGTGTATTTGAGCTGTGAGGAGAAACAACATAGTGTTAACCTCTTTGCAAATTACTGTGCAACTCCTTCATCAAACACAGTCATAGTTATTTTATCTGTTAATGAGGCAGGTGGGCAGATCCAGGCATACCCTTTTCAGCGTTCAATTAGTTAAAAGGAACAGCAAAAAGAACATATTTTTTCATTTATTGTTTCTAGTATTCTCCAATATTTGTGATGGAGAAGAGACTGGGACATTCTGGTAAGGTGGTGTGTTGAGAAGGAGGCTTTTGTTTGAGTACATTTTACAAATCATTGCACATTGTAAATAGTCATTAATGAATTCAAGGGTTTACTGTCTTTATATAGAGTATAGAGTGAACAGTAATAGTTTTATACAGAGTACGAGTTACTCATTTCCAGTAATTTGATAAGTTAAGTAGCTGACAGTTGCCTTACTTGCTTGCAGCATGCAGTAGGCAGTGACAATGGAGTCACCAGTTCTCCAGCTATGGGTTTCAGGATATTCAATGTATTTGATGAGCATGTGTTCATGCTTCATATATAGATACCTCATTGGTTACTGTTCATGACCGTTGATCAGTGAGACCCATGTGCTGTGCCAGTGCTGGTACCCATTTCCCACTGATGCTGGTTTGATGACAACACTGGGATATGCTTAGTCACCATGTATTTGTTTCTGAAATAATTTTTCTTTTGAAACCGCATATGCAGTTTACTCTGATTTAAGCTGTGGTAATGAAAGTGGCTTGGACAGACTTAGTGGACGACAGCAGTTTGAGACTTTTTTTAAGGAAATAATTTCTCTCTTACTGCAGAGGTATGAGTGCACGTATTATGTGCAAAATTGGTTGAATGAATGGAAAACAGATGATACTTTAGGATCTTTCACCAATAATGCAGTGGGTTTTCTCTTTGGCCTTAGGTACCGCTGTAATTTTATATATATTACTATAACACCCAAGGGACATAGATCATACTAATGCACACAGCCCTGTGGCTGTGCGTTTTTACAACATATTAACAGCTCAGTGTAATGTTTATTTATTTACTTAACATTTGTTGACTGGGAAAGTCCACTAGGACAGAGCCTATTTTCAGCTGAGGCCTGAGGAGAAATGCTCTAGATCCATGTCTTTGGAATATGGGAGGAAACTGGAGTACCTGGATGAAACCCATGCAAATGCAGGGAGGACATGCAGATTCAACACAGAAGGCACCCCAGCTGAGAATCGAACCGGAGAGCCTCTTGCTGTGAGGTGACAACATTAACTGCTGCACCATTGCGCCACCCTATTTCTTCACTATTATTTTATGTCATCTAGTCTGTTTGAATGCCTTTAATGTAAAACGGGCTTTACAGTGTAAAGATTCCATGATGGTTTTAAAATTTCACATTGAGACCAACAGGGCTGGATTTGGATTTAAAATGGAGGCCATTATTATAAGTTTTTTATATTAATTTATTTCTCAGTTTTGTTTTAATTTTTTATGGTTTTGGGAAGCTGATTGTTGAAGACAGTTCAATGGCTGTGGATTCATTGGTTTTATTAACTGATGTTCAGTCATATTAACTGATACAATTTAATCTGTTCAGTTTCTGTATGACTTTGATATACATTGAAGGTGTTTTCACCAATGCAGTAGGTGTACAATAATGTCTTCTTCTTCCTCTTCTTCTTTCAGCTGCTCCCATTAGGGGTCGCCACAGCAGATCAACTGTTTCCATTTCTTCCTGTCCTTGCATCTTGCTCTGTCACACCAACCACTTGCATGCCCTCTCTCACCACATCCATAAACCTTATCTTAGGCCTTCCTCTTTTCCTGTTACCTGGCAGCTTCAGCCTTAGCATCTTTTTCCCAATATACTCTGCATCCCTCCTCAGCACATGTCCAAACCAACGTAATCTTGCCTCTCTGGCTTTGTCTCCAAACCTTCCAACCTGGGCTGACCCTCTAATATATTCCTAATCCTGTCCATCCTCATCACAGGCAATGCAAATCTTAACATCTTCAACTCTGCCACGTCAAGCTCTGACTCCTGCCTTTTTGTCAATGCCACTGTCTCCAACCCATATAACAGCTGGTCTCACTGCCCTCTTGTAGACCTTCCCTCTCACTCTTACTGGTACTTGTCTGTCACAAATCACTCCTGACACTCTTCTCCACCCACTCCATCCTGCCTGAACTCTCTTCTTCACCTCTCTTCCACACTCACCATTACTCTGAACTGTTGATCCCAAGTATTTAAACTCATCCACCTTCGCCACCTCTTCTCCCTGCATCCTCACCATTTCTCTATCCTCCCTCTCATTCACACACACATATTCTGTCTTAGTCCTGCTAACCTTCATTCCTGTTCTCTTTAGAGCATATCTCCACCTCTCAAGGGTCTCCTCCACCTGTTCTCTACTCTCACTACAGATCACAATGTCATCTGCAAACATCATAGTCCACAGGGACTCCTGTCTGATCTCGTCTGTCAACCTGTCCATCACCACTGCAAATAAGAAAGGGCTCAGAGCTGATCCTTGATGTAATCCCACCTCCACCTTAAACGCATTTGTCACTCCCACCACAGACCTCACCACTGTCACACTACCCTCGTACATATCCTGCACCACTCTTACATACTTCTCTGGCACTCCTGACTTCCTCATACAATACCACAACTCCTCTCTAGGCACCCTGTCATATGCTTTTTCTAAATCCACAAAGACACAATGCAACTCCTTCTGACCTTCTCTGTACTTCTCCATCAACACTCTCAGAGCAAACATTGCATCTGTAGTGCTCTTTCCTGGCATGAAACCATACTGCTGATCACTAATCATCACCTCCCTTCTTAACCTAGCTTCCACTACTCTTTCCCATAACTTCATGCTGTGACTGATCAGTTTAATCCCTCTGTAGTTACTACAGCTCTGCACATCACCCTTATTCTTAAAAATCGGTACCAAAACACTTTTTCTCCATTCCTCAGGCATCCTCTCACTTTCCAAGATTTCATTAAACAATCTAGTTAAAAACCCCACTGCCATTTCACCTAAACACCTCCATGCTTCCACAGGTATGTCATCTGGACCAACAGCCTTTCCGTTCTTCATCCTCTTCATAGCTATCTTACTTCCTCCTTGCTAATCCACTGCACTTCATGATTCCCTGTCCGCACATCATCCAACCTTCTCTCCCTCTCATTCTCTTCCTTCATCAGCCCCTCAAAGTACTCTTTCCATCTGCTCAACACACTCTCCTCGCTTGTGAGTACATTTCCCTCATTATCCTTTATCACCCTTACCTGCTGCACATCTTTACTAGCTCAGTCCCTCTGTCTAGCCAATTGGTACAGGCCCTTTTCTCCCGCCTTAGTGTCCAGCCTTTTGTACAACTCTTCATACGCTTTATCCTTAGCTTTCGCCACCTCTCTCTTTGCCATGCACCTCATCTCCTTATACTCTTGTCTACTTTCTTCATCTCTCTGACAATCCCACTTCTTCTTCGCCAACCTCTTTCTCTGTATACTCTCCTGTACTTCTTCATTCCACCACCAGGTCTCCTTGTCCTCCTTCCTCTTTCCAGATGTCACACCAAGCACCTTTCTAGCCATCTCTCTTACTAGCTCTGCTGTAGTTACCCAGCTATTCGGTAACTCTTCACTGCCACCCAGTCCCTGTCTTAACTCTTCCCTGAACTCCACCTCACAATCACCCTTTTTCAATTTCCACCATTTGATCCTTGGTGCTGCCCTCACACTCATCCTCCTCTTCTTGATCACCAATGTCATCCTACAAACCACCATCCTATGCTGCCTAACTACACTTTCCCCTTCCACCACTTTACAGTCTCCAATCTCCTTCAGACTGGCCCTCCTACATAAGAAATAATCCACCTGTGTGCATCTTCCTCCACTCTTGTATGTCACCCTATGCTCCTCCCTCTTGTTAAAATACGTATTCATCACAGCCATGTCCATCCTTTTTGCAAAAATGTCTTATTGTTGGTGCTATTTTGTAATTATTTAAGGTTATTGCAGTTTTTTTTCAGTGTACCAGTTCTGATAGTCACTTTGACCCATTTGTATTCTTACTAGGAATCTGCAGTCCTGTAATACCTCATTGCCTGAAGGTAAGATAACTAACTGTATTTATCTATCCATCTGTCCATCCTGGGGGGGAGGGCTCATTGCCTGAAGGTAAGATAACTAACTGTATTTATCTATCCATCTGTCCATCCTGGGGGGAGGGCTCATTGCCTGAAGGTAAGATAACTAACTGTATTTATCTATCCATCTGTCCATCCTGGGGGGAGGGCTCATTGCCTGAAGTAAAGATAACTAACTGTATTTATCTATCCATCTGTCCATCCTGGGGGAGGGCTCATTGCCTGAAGTAAAGATAACTAACTGTATTTATCTATCCATCTGTCCATCCTGGGGGGAGGGCTCATTGCCTGAAGGTAAGATAACTAACTGTATTTATCTATCCATCTGTCCATCCTGGGGGGAGGGCTCATTGCCTGAAGTAAAGATAACTAACTGTATTTATCTATCCATCTGTCCATCCTGGGGGGGGGGGGGGGCTCATTGCCTGAAGGTAAGATAACTAACTGTATTTATCTATCCATCTGTCCATCCTGGGGGCAGGGATTCTTCTTTCTGCACACCCCATTGTGAAACTGATGTATCTGTACATAACCACTTGGAACTGAAGTGCTTTGTAGATCACAGGTGAACTTGTTTTCCCTTCTTAACTGCAAACTGAAATTACTATTGTGTTGAATTTAATCATATACAGTAGCACTCTCTAATAGTTTATTTGCAGCAGATTCTTTTGTGGATATTTTACAAGAAAATTTTATAGCGGTTGTGTAGGTTGCTTAGAACAACTTGAGCTATTAAATAAAAATGTGGCACATTATATTGTTTATTTCACCAGTGTTTTGCTTAATTTTACAAACTCCAAACATTGTGGTAAAAGTTTGTGGAATTAAACAACATAAAGCTTGTGAACGAAGTTCATTGAGTTTTTTACCATCGTTACTAAGAATATTTTGTTACAGAGCTTGTGTGTGACTAAAACCTGATCTACACTGTGTCTGCATACATAAATGTCCTTGTATATCTGTTCATTAAGTTGGGAACCTTGTAGATACTTGGATACTCATTTTGAGATTACTGGCTTTTTTGGTTTAAGGGTTCTGCTTCTTTGATAGATGAATGCAGATAAGTATGTATGCAGTGATATACATTATATACTAATGAGTCTGTAAACATTTGTAAATCTTTTCCAATGTCAACCTGTGCTTTGGGCTTCAGCTAGTCAAAAACAAGTCCTGCTCAGAGGTGTGTACAGAAGGTTGCTGTGGTTTATCAGAGGGCTGGGACCAATGTTGTTATTTTTTCTTTAACGTGCCTCACAGGCATACCTTAGTGGTTTACAGAAAGTGACTATAGCTTATGCAGTTGTAGTGTACTATTTAGGAGTAACAAGTTAAAATACATTAATGTGATCATTTCTTTTCTTTTTAAGCATACAGTTGGCTATCTTTTGAAGGTAGGCTTAAGCAGCAATGCTGTGTTTATATGCCTGATATAATCAGATTGAAATATGCTGCTGTGGCCATTTGCTCACTTTTGCCCAGTTTGTCATCAGACGAGCACACATGTATGACAGCAACAGCTTGAAATATGTGACTGTGTCCATTTGTTCTTTCACTTTCTTCCCAAACTAACATAAGGGGTGCTTAGAAAGTGACTATCTTTTTAGGAGGAGCAGAGAAGGAGGCACTATATACAGATATGATTTATGCAACCTTGTAAGAATTTGTCAAATACTATTTTGTCAGTTCTGAACATTAAGTCTGGGATACAACTTATTTCTTCCATGAAAGAAAACAAGAGCATATTTCATTCCTTATGTTTGTTCAGATCCTCTTTTGAACAAATATTGGGAAAAAAACTAAAATGTACTTCAAGGCATCTAGAACCCCATGGCTTTTGCGGGGGTAGCAGCCTCTAGATCCCAGCTTAATTTAGTTATTTTACTGCAGTGTTGCCCTGATAGGGCATATTGAAGGGATGAATGAAAAAAACAGAAGAGTAAGAGAAAATAGAAAAGAACAAATAATTATTCTAAATAATGGGGGATGGCCAGGGTGGGAGACCATGGGATGGGGAACAAGTTGCCAAAATTTGTCACAACGGGATGAACTTAATAGCTAGTATTATACAGTGCTTTAATGCCTTTTATTGCATGCATGAAATTAATTTTCTGCAGTTGTGTTCACAGCTCATCTAAGCATTTCAAAATATACAGAACATAAAAAAGAAATGAGATACAAATGTACCAAGAACTGGGACTATGTAGAAAGACTACTGACATTCATGTTAGTTTAGCAGTAGCTCCAGCCTCAATGTATGTTCTGGATCCATCACTGGTAACTTCATGTCTTCTCCCACTACATTGGCTCCTTCTCGAGTATTGAATCACCTTTCAAAATCTTGTCATGTATTCAAAGCCCTATATAACCAGGATTCCATTTATATTAAAGAGCTCTTAGTGTCCTACTAACCTACTGACCTTCATTGGTAGTCTGTTGAATTTCGTGAGGTCTTTTGGTACTCCCATTGTCATAATCCTTCGGACTAATTTTTTTTCTTTTACCTTTTATCAGTGTGTTGTTATCATGGCAACTTCATCAGCGTTACTCTCTGTATTCTTTAGGGGCTGTATTAAGACACCCCTCCTTCACACAGCATTCTGGGACCCTTTCTAATTATTTATTTATTTTTAAGTTTTTAACTTTTTAATTCAAAGCTTTTAACTCTTTATAATTACTTTCTTTGTTAATTATTACAATCCTGTATTATCCTGCTTGTAGTTTTCTGTTGTACCTTGTTACATTGTTTTGTTAATTTTATGTTTGTAAGTTGTATTGTAATGTTGAATAAAAAATGTCCTCCACTCCCAACAAATGAGATAAATAGACCACACCGACTGTAAGAGAACCAAATCAAACACAAGACACCAGGTATTTTTAAGCACTTTCATTTGCTTTTATTCCGAACTTCATCAGAAACAAATACCCCCCAAAAAAACACCACTTTATATGCATGACTAATGACCAAGTTAATAAAATAATTAGTTAATTAACCAATTTAAATTATGATGAACTGAAGTCTTAAAGATGTAGGTCTTACAAACACACTGAAATGATTGTTACAATATAAAAATAATAATTCCACATAAAAATGTATAGAAGCACTATGTTTCTAAAACATTTTTGAAATTGTTGAAAATTGTGTAAAAAAATAAATAAGTTAATAAATATAGCCCTTTCATAATCTCTGCATCTGCAGAAAGCATTTAATGTTTATTGTCTTGTTCAGACCAGGAAATTGGTCTGCACATAAATAAATCTGCCATCTGCTTTCTTTACACTCTAGTAAAGTTTTAAAATCACCACATAAAGCACCTGGATGTACTTGGTCAAATACAAAAAAGGAAACTTTTTGTAATTCTCACAAGCAGCAGCATGTCATGTCAAAGCATTATTGACATCTTTGTTTTTGATGGCTAATGTGTGTATATATATTCTCCTGTTCAAACATCTAAATACTTTTACCTATACAAAAACTAGAACAGGATGAACACAAAGCTATGTAAACCACATGGCTGGACTGACAGTCAAAGTGGTCCTTAGCCCAAATGATTTTACTCAAATGTTTGATTTCTATAGAGTTGGCGCTCACCATATATCTACATTGTCCACAGCAACCACAAGGAAAAGAACCAGATGACTTGTTCATTCCAAAAGGTGTCACAACCTTGTTTGTCTCCAAAATGGTTTTCAAATTTACAACTTTCTTATAGGTGAACAAAGTTTCCTTTTTTGTATTTGACCAAGTACATCCAGGTGCTTTATGAGATGATTTTAAAACTTTACTAGAGTGTAAAGAAAGCAGATGGCTATATTAATTTTTTTATTTTTTTTACACAATTTTCAACAATTTCAAATTTTTTTTAGAAACAGTGTTTCTATACATGTTTTATGTGGAATTATTATTTTTATATTGTAACAATCATTTCATTGTGTGTTTGCAAGACCTAAGTCTTTAAGACTTCAGTTCATCATGATCTAAATTGGTTAATTAACTAATTATTTTATTAACTTTGTCATAAGTCATGTACATAAAGTGGTGTTTTTTTGGGTATTAGTTTCTGATGAAGTTCGAATAAAAGCGAATGAAAGCACTTAAGAAATGGTGTTGTGTGTTTGATTTGGTTCTCTTACAGTCAGTGTAGTCTATTTGTATTGTAATGTGTCTAGTCTGATAGACATATAAGTAAATGCTTGACTAATTGACAATTACATACTAAATAGCTCTAAAAATACTCCGTAGAATAGCTAACACAAATGACAATCACCCAAGGTAAACTAAAAGTAATTGCATGACATTGACAGCCCCTTAACTTGCTGTACATTTCACAGGCAAAGATGGGGCAAAGAACATGTTCAGTGGAAAGTTTGAGCATCGTGTCTTAAGAGTAATTTTGGACATTTCTGGTCACTAATTGGAGGTATAGAATTAACACTAATTTAAGAGCTATTCTATTCATATTTCACATGAGAGTGTGAGGTAGAAACAATATTATGAGTGTCACAGAAAAACTTCAATTGGATTTTTTGTTAGGAATTGGATAAAAGCTATGTTTTGTGTCATACTTTACCAAACACGTCAGGCGACATTCTGGGTAAGGGACATCCTATGGACTGGCCATGGAGCATGTCCATTCACTTCTACAAGGGGTGTTCTCTGTAAGCATCTCTCTCCCCCAAAGCTTGGCTCTGGTTACTTCAGTCTCCACCAGGGAAATTACATGGCTCTGAGTACCCTGAGTGTGTACAGCCCTCCCCAACACACCCCTGGGAGGGCGAGCAGGCCCTGCCCCTTCACTCCTCTCTCTCCCCACCTAGGCTCTCCAGTGCCTGGGCTGCTAACTGAATCACAGTTACGGCACGATCTCACTGTACTACAAAGCCAGGCTAATGAAGTGCAATGCATTTCACTTCTGTACAATTCAAAAATCTGATAAAAATGTGCATGTGCCTCACTAAATGGCCAGAATGAGAGGGGATTGTCCATAAGAAACTTCCAGCCAGCATAAACAATTTCCCTGGTAGCCATTAAATCCAAGCTGATTTGCAGTCTGGATACTTTTTTTCTTACTGTATTTCCAGTGTGTGGAGCTCTTTACTGCCAGAAATGTGGAATTCTACCTACTCTTTTACTAAAGAAAAGCTTCATATTTGATATTACATAGCCCCGCAGTCTGAAATTTCACTTACTCCACCAAATATCCCATGTTTACATAATCTTTTCTAACCTATACATATCCTCCCATCATCCTCTTTAATCATTTCCCTCTCTTCTCATAGTCCCTTAACTATTCACTTCTTACACGCTTTTAATCCATTACCCCTCACATCATACCTGTACTCTTTCCTCCACTCAGTCCTCACTTATACACTCTCCTCTACTCTGTTACCTCTTTACTCACCACCTGATCTTTTTGTTCCACTCTGTTACCCCTCACACCTAACCTAGACTTGCCAGATCAGAAAGAAAATGTATTAAACAGGTGTGTTGTTCAGGACAGCACATGAAGACACAGAATATATGAACTTCCACCACAAACATTTATGCTCTGTACCACATTAGTAATGTATACTAACCCTAAATCTAACCTTACCCTTATATCTTACATTACAAAAATATGTCCATAACATTACCACTAAATAAGACAACTTGAAAACACACTAGATACAAACACATGCACATGCTCAACACTAAATCTGCCCCTTTACCTATCCCTAAATTTAACTTTAACCCACAAAGACTTGTACAAAGCTAAATCAACCTCCTTTCTTAACCTAAATTTGGAAACAATCACACAACACTAAATCTATCTCCTTTCATTGCCCTTAATCTAACCCTAGCCTAAAAATAGTTGCTCACACAATCATTAACTCAGAAACTTTTAGTAAATCCCAAAATTTTAACGTTAAAATAAGAAACCCTTGCTTACCTGCTTTAACACATAACACATTTGTCCAGTCGACAACTATGACATCTGAAAACACCAGCATTTACTAACATTGACATCTGACAGGTCTTCCAGACATGGAAGACTTTTTGAACAGAGTGAGCTTTGAAAAACAATGTGCGACCAATAAAGAGGCCTCATAGGGGGTGAAACCTGGTTTGCTGTGCTGCATTTGATGTGAATAATGATTAAATCTGCTAGTATGGTGGATTTTCTTTGGTGGTGCTGTTTTTTTTTGTCCTATACATATATGTGCATATATGTATATGTATGCATGTATGCAAACATATATGTATATATTTAAAATGGAGTTACATGAGTTTCTTTGATGCCCACTTAATCAACACTAAGTTCAGACAGATTCCACCAGAAGATGTTTTGATGATGATTCCGTGGTTTGGTTCTATTGCAGGTGTATAATTAACTGAATGGCAATACTTTCTTGTCACTTTTACTGCATGGTGATGGCTTGGAAGGGCAGTTTTGCAAGATCAGGAAACAGTAGACTAAGGGATTTACCACACTGTTGTGCTATTTTGAAGATTATATATTTAGATGTTGGGGTGGGTGGTTGCGTCCCCCCAATAAAAACATTTTTTTAGTGTTTAAGTCTTTTTTTGTTATTTGATGAGTTCAGTGGATTTGGGGAATGGATGTGTTTTTATATAATATACATATATATATATATATATATATATATATATATATATATATATATATATATATTTATTTATATACATATAAAACCCTTGATCCCATACATAATTATTTCTACTTAAATATTTAAGCTGCATTCATAGTGACCTGTGTGGTCATACTTATTTGCACTTTTTTTCCATATTTTAGTCAAAAAATATCTTTTTGCATGTTTTAGTTTATTCTGGGACCTTAGTCTTGTATTTTAATTAGCAGTTGTGGGAAGATTGTGTTTCTGCATTACTCTGCACTTCTATTTCACAACTAGAGTTACTTGTTAAAGCTATTGTTTTATATTTTCAGCCCTGCTGGTCCACAGTCTTGTTAATTTAACTCACAGTTGTGGCAGGACTGTGCACTATTACAGATTTCAGCCTTAATTATTTATTACTGCATTTTTTCCATAAACAATGCTACAGGTAAATTTCTGCATAGTCTGGTGTCTTGAACTGTAGTAGAAGTTCAATAGCAAGAGAATTGTCTCTGCTCCAGTTTGTGCTGCAGTGTTTTTACAATCCTCTTATCATTTACCTGCTTAAAGTTGCATTCTCTCTCTGTCCCACCACTAACACATTAAGCTACATTTTCTGAAAGAGCTCCAATATTGCCTTTATTGAACTGAATGCTTATCTAGCTATCCTGCTATTTCCAGCACAGAAATACTCTTTTCAAGAGTCTTTTATCCAAGACATGGAAAGGTGTGGAACTATGAGTACCTAGCTTTTCATCAAAAAGGAAAGCAAATTAGACGAAGGTGGAATTTACTGGAAAAACCTGGCAAAGGAATTGAGATATTAGGAGCAAATAACTCAAGCGGTAAAGGTAACAGAGTGGGATGAGGTTAAGAAGACATTTGGATTGCAGGTTAGAGACAGCTTTCCCTAACAGGCCTTGATCTCAGAGTACAGGCAAAGAGAAAGGGATAGGTGAATTTTAAGTGAAAGACCTGCTCTGGTAGTGCTTTTAGTTGAATCTAGAACAGAAGCAGCTGTTAAAAAAGAATAATTAGTAGGGCTCATAAAACCTTTCATGATAAGTACACGAGTCAATCAGAAGCGGCTAGAAAGGGAAAAGAAACTGGAAAAGTAATTTACAAGAGAACAATGGGAAGACATGTATATGGCTCCCAAGTACGCAACCAAGACAGAAGGTATAGGATCTTTGCTTGGAAGTATTTGCATAGGTGTTTTTATACCCCAAGCAGACTTCAAAGAATGTTTCCACAGGTAGATACCAAATGTTGATGGTGTGATGGAGAAGGAAGAGGTTACTAGGAATGTGAATGTAATGAGCTGACAGATTTTAATAATTCCTTGTCAGAGATATTGGGTGAGCAAATGGCTATCAATAAGGAAATGATTCTTCTGAGCTGGGATACAGGAACTGCATTGCCTGGACATAGCAAGGCCTCATTGAGTTTAATTCTGTCGGCTGACAAAAAAAGTAATTACTAGAAAATGGAAATCAAAGTCTACACCAACTGTATTTGGGGTATTGAATATTATAAGAGATAAAAAAAGGAAGATGGGCATTTAGAAAAGGTAAAAAGTGAAGCACATGGAAGTAAATGGAAACTGTGGGAGCAATCCATGCATAATAATGTTCAGGAGGAGGAGTGAGGTTTAAAGGAAGGTAGAATTTTTTTGTAATGTTGGAATGATGATAGTAGCAAAGATAATATATGTGATGTATATTGTGTTCAAATGGAAAATGTTAAAATAACGGTTTATTTTCTGTTAATGTATATTTGCTGATGTCCTAAGTGATAATTTAACAAAGTTATTAAAAAAGGGAAGAGAATTAAATTGTTTTAATTGTTTCAATTCTGCTTAAATACAATATTTTCTGCTTTTTCCATGTTTTAGCCAACAAACTCATATGTTTGCATGTTTTACTTTATTTCTGGGACCTATGATGTTTGCAGATGACATTGTGATCTGTAGGGAGAGTAGGGAACAGGTGGAGAAGACCCTGGAGAGGTGGAGATATGCTCTAGAGAGGAGAGGAATAAAGGTCAGCAGGACTAAGACAGAACATATGTGTGTGAATGAGAGGGGGGATAGAGGAATGGTGAGGATGCAGGGAGTACAGTTGGCGAAGGTGGATGAGTTTAAATACTTGGGATCAACAGTTCAGAGTAATGGTGAGTGTGGAAGAGAGGTGAAGAAGAGAGTACAGGCAGGAGGGAGTAGGTGGAGAAGAGTGTCAGGAGTGATTTGTGACAGACGAGAACCAGTAAGAGTGAAAGGGAAGGTTTACAAGAGGGTAGTGAGACCAGCTATGTTATATGGGTTGGAGACAGTGGCACTGACAAAAAGGCAGGAGTCAGAGCTTGACGTGGCAGAGTTGAAGATGTTAAGATTAGCACTGGGTGTGACAAGGATGGACAGGATTAGGAATAAGTATATTAGAGGGTCAGCCCAGGTTGGAAGGCTTGGAGACAAAGCCAGAGAGGCAAGATTACTTTGGTTTGGACATGTGCTGAGGAGGGATGCAGAGTATATTGGGGAAAAAGATGCTAAGGATGAAGCTGCCAGGTAACAGGAAAAGAGGAAGGCCTAAGATAAGGTTTATGAATGTGGTGAGAGAGGACATGCAGGTGGTTGGTGTGACAGAGCAAGATGCAGAGAACAAGAAGAAATGGAAACAGTTGACCCGCTGTGGCAACCCCTAATGGGAGCAGCCAAAAAAAGAAGTCGTCTTATATTTTAATTACATGTAAAAGCTCTCAGTTTGTATTTTAAGCCCTGCTGGGACATAGTCTTGTAGTTTAATTCACATTTGTGTCAGGACCGTGTACTATTACAGATTTGAGCCTTAGTCCCTTTTTACTGCATGTTTCCCATAAACAGTGCTACTGGTAAATTTCTGTATAGTCTGGTGCATTCAATTGTAGTAGAAGTTCAAAAGTGAGAGAATTGTTTCTACTTCAGTTTGTGATTCAGTGCTTTTACATTCTGCTCATCGTTTACCTTCTTAAAGTTGCATTCTCTGTCTGTCCCATCCCCACTAACACATTAAGCTAAAATTTCTGAAAGAGCTCTATTATTGCCTTTATTTGGTTAGATGTCTCTATAGCTAGCCTGCTTATTCCTTGAACATTTTTCTCAACTGTCCCACCCTTTTCCTGTGGTGCTTTTATAAGGCTGTGTGTATGGCCTCATCCCTCTCATGGTAATCTGATTTCCAATGTCCCTCCCTTCCCTCTGTCATTGCTATTGACTGTTGTATAAGCTATTTAAGTACTCTTCACACCTATTGGTATTCATAGATACATAATATTGACTCCGCACCCAGCAAACCAGTATTGCTCTTGAGTAAACCTCAATATATTGTCTCCTGCTGTCTTTCCTACAGTTCGGTCAAGCCTAGAGTCCTAGTCTGCATTCCAGAATTGTTATACTTGTATCCAGTGCCATCCAGGGAAAGTTAAGTACCTTTGATTGCTAAATCACACTTGTGTAAAGTGATCACAACTTTTTCCTGCTTTTATTAATGCATTTCATTGAACTTTCTGTAAAAAAAATGCTCTCCCTCTCAGTGTTACTGCTGTAAGACTGTCATGAAATTGCCTTTAGCAAGGGATTTCTAGCTAGCTGTTTAATTGGTTTGTGACACTGCACTTGTGGATCTCTTCTACTGTATTTTTATATGGGAGGGCTGCATTTGTCTTGTGGCAGGAGGTGTTTGCCTTTTCTATCTGAGTTGGAAAATACACAGAATGACTCACAGTATAGTTGTTTTATTGGCTAGAGGGCTCATTAATTAACTTTCTGTTTTTTTCTGTGCTTTTGTTAAATTTTCTGCATTTGCATGGGCTAGCAGTCCCCTGTACAGTTGTAAGCACCCAGAAAACAAATTTTCCATGTATAGCAGTCCATAAAAGTATACCCTGCAAAGCAGCAATACAGCACAAATATCCTGTTCGCCAAGAAGTTTACAGCAGCTAGTTGGGCCTTGAATAGCAATACCTACAGATTCAGTAGAATTCAGCATTGTGTAAACATTAAAGTTAGTAGAATTTATTACTGTGTAGCATTATCTACCCCAATAAAGCACCCTTATTAGTCTGCACCAACAAAGTACCCTTAATAACCTTCTAACCCCAATACACCACCCCCTTGTAGCTCACCAACCAAAGAACCAAACAGTATAGATATGCAATTTCCTAACTTTTCTGAAGCGAGACTAGTGGATAAGGGCATCAGGAGACAATATCAGTTGTCTCATGTTTACAGGCAGCCTCTTAATCCTTAAAGAAGCAGACACAGTATGCGAGAGGTGTACTTACACAATGACACTGGAGGCAAAAGTCTCACATACAAGTGCAATTCAGATTGTCAAAACCGCAAAAAGAAAAATCCGTAGTATCCCTTGAAGTCTCAGAAAACCCACTGTGCAACCTATACTGGGTCAAAAACAAGCCAAGCAGATAATTTGCAGTGTGGAGGGTGTGAAGTTCACTCCTTGAAATATGTTATGAACCTAGTTCACTAATAAAAATCAAAATGTAAAATATGTACTACAAAATAATAAAATAGAAAATAGCAGGTATTCCACAGTTGAGTTAAAAATGGTATATCCTTTATTGAAACACACAAACAAGCTATCCAAGTTGAGTATAATGTAAACATTAAAGACATTCATTATTTATATATAATCAGTTCGATTATTAGTGAACTAGGTGCATAACATATTTTAAGGAGTGAAATTCACACTCTTCACACTGAGAAGTTTCTTCTTGGTTTGTTCAGATTGTCAAAACAATGCAGACATGCACACAACACTCATCTCATATAGCACACAATACACACATAGACTAATGTATACTGAGGCACTAAAAAGCAAACTTCCTAAACAACAAAGATCACCTAGACCACCCATTATCAAAGCCGTGCCTCAGCAAGCCCAAAGGCACTCAGAAAAAACAACATCTAACACCACACATACTGTCACTCTTAGTGGAGCCCCAAGCACTATGCCCCTAAGGCAAGTGATTACACTTCCCAGAACTCTCGTCATAGGGGATTCCATTGTAAGGTATACTGATGACCATCTAACCAGGATGAATAACAAGAAGAAAACTGTTAGTTTCTTATCTGGAACCAAGATCGACCAAATCATTCATATACTCAAGTCATTACTCCACAGGTACCAGTATGATTCCATCATGGTCCACGTAGATATCAATAACCAGAGATGTACCCCCTGGACTACATGAATAGAGACACTGTGGAGCTTTCAGACATTGTGTCTCAGGGTAGTATGAGCCTGGCACTGAGCAGCATATTACCATCAGTAAAGATGATGCCACGATATGAGCAAAAAATGATTGATTTCAACAACTGGCTGTCTCTCTGGTATCATTCTAAGAGGATCTAATATCTGTCAGCTCGGGAGGACATGGTTAAACCATGTTGCATTGCCAAGGATGGTCTGCACATTTCCCTTCTGGGCTTTTGAATACACGCTAAAACTTTATCCACCCCAGAGTGCCTTTTTTAGGCAATGCCAAATTGACAAACCTACCAACATAGCAACATCAACTCAACTGAACATCAAGGTTTAACTGCTCAATGTCAGGAGCCTAAATAAAAAACTACACTCCCTCCAAGGCCTCCTCACATTCAAGAATATAGACATCTGTGCAGCTACTGAGACATGGTTTAAAGCAGCAGAGAGTACCCTGGCAATGCAAGGTTTCAGTGCCTTCCACAGTTTTATACCAGTAGCTGCACTGAGAAGCGCTAAAGGTGTTCGTGTCTTAATAAACATCAATAACAAGGATACTTCTGGGGTTGTCACACAGGATGACATGCTAGAGTTCCTCCATGTGCATATCACCAGAGACAAAATCCCATGCCATATCTTAAACAACTGTAGGTCATCCTCCATGTCCCAAGATGCTCACAGTGAATACTTGGACCTACTGGAGACACTTACCATCCAAACTAACACCCTACTCATAGGATACTTTAATAACCTCTCTGTAGACTGGAGTCCTACATGATCTCAAATCTACAGGCACAGAGAGTCTAGGACTTTGTAAATACAAACACCCTTGATCAAAATGTGAATGCATCCAGCAGAGGCTTGAACATACTGGACCTTGTTCACACAAATATGAAAGAATGCTGTACCCCCAATGTCTCAACCTCCTTGGTAAGGTTCAACCATAAAGCTGTCTCCTTCAAAATCAAAATCAACTCCATAATCCCATTAAAACCAATATCAGTTAAGAACTATTCCAAGGCAAATCACCCTTTGTTTGGTGGTTTGTCAAAATTCAATGCCCCTCCAAATCCTGAGAACACAGCAGCCTATGCTGAATTGCTGTCAAACACACTGTACAACCATGGCTGCATAGAGGCTGCTGTACTTTCCAGGGATAAGCCCAGGACTAGCCCCAGAAACAAACTGCTACGGAGGCATCCCAAATTTAGCAGGATATACAACAAAAAAGAAAAAAATGATAGCAAAAATCAGGAAGCGTAATTCAAATAAAAATAAAAACTCTCTTGTTAAAGTAAATAAGAAAGTAAAGATAGGCTTCCAGGTGAAAGACAGCCATAAGACCTTCTACAGCTATGTCAAAAAAGCTCATGGGCAGCACATAGCACGGGTCGATATTATATTACTGAAAACTTAATTTGCCGAACTGCATCTACATCGCAAATGCACTTCAGTGAATTTGCTCTTGTGGGAGGCTGTGCCCCCCCACACCCCCCTGCTAATTATATATACCAACTCCAAGATTGCACTACAATGAGGAAAGGGCAAATTTTCAAATCCTCACTGTACTGCAATTTCACTATTATCAGTTCACTGAACTGCATTTCCGATGTGGATGCAGTTCAGCAAATTCAGTTTCGAGTATATAATATAGACCCCATAGCAGTGTGCTGAACTGGTGGATAATGGTGCCACATTCACCAAGCCTGGCGATACAGCAAAAGTATTAGCAGACAAATTCACTTCCAACTTTACCCCCCCACCCTCAATTATCCCCAAAAAATAACTTCAAAATAACCCCTCCAGTTATAACTATGGAGCATGTACTAGTTTCACTCACTAAAGCCAAGAATACGGCCTCAGTGGACCCCCCATAACATTCCAGGCTGCCTCCTAAACTGTCTAAAATATGACTTATTATGACCCCTGGGGTCATTATTTAGCTATAGTCTTAAAACAGGCTTTGTACCACATGACTGGAGCACTGTGGTGGTCATCCCTTTCATAAGAGAGGATGGTCAGTAGAGCCTGGAAATCACAGACCTATTAGTTTGACTAGACTTATTTGCAAAGCCATGGAAATTAATGTGGAGATTATCAACAAGGACATAGGGAACTCCAGACACTGGATCCATCTCAGTTTGGCTTTTTCAAAGAAAGGTCTTGCTTACTAAATTCAATGGACTTCTTCGAAAAACTCACTAACGCAATGGATGAGGGCAAAACAGTGCATACTGCCTACCTAGATCTGGCTAAAGCATTTGAAAGAATACCCCAGTTGAGCATCGGCAACAAACTTATGAAACTAGGTATAACCCCCTTTATAACACTCTGGATAGCTAGCTGGGTCAGTGATAGGACCCAGGATGTTAGAATTAGTGAAGCCAGTTCCACAAAGAAGCAGGTCACCAGTGGAGTCCCCCAGGGCTCTGAGCTAGGCCCACTCCTAATTGATATCTACTTCTGAGAT